>NC_089581.1:124435151-124735151 GCF_019320115.1 Miscanthus floridulus
TATAAGGGTTCTAGAGTCCATCCCATCATCCCTGGGTTAATCCTTTTATGCGAAGCAAGGACGAAAGCGTATGTGGGATGGTGGTAGGTGTGGTTTGCTCAGCGTGCAGAGTGGATCTGAGCCGTTTAGACCCTGGGGCGTTACAGCCATGGTGAAAAGATTTTTACTTTATTTTTCCAAATGCAATGCAAATGTAGAAAAATAAATATGCTAAGGTAAAAGTAAAAAGTAAATATGGATAACTACCGATTTTACCTCCCGATGAGGGTTCACAATTTTAAGTCCGCCGAATCGGACTTCTCTAGTTTTTATTCATTTTTCGGGTGCATCAGTCGGTTCCGGAGATGGAGACCCTGATGGTTGCACTAGCTTCTCTTGCCACTCTAATTTAGAGCATTGTTTCGGTCTTGACTTACAGGCGAATCGCTCATCCTTCTTATTAATATGGAATTTGATTTCTCTAGCTCCAACATCAATGTGTGTATTTGTAGTGCTCAGGAAAGGTCTCCCAAGAACGAGAGATGTCTTCATGTCTTCCTGCATGTCAAGCACTATAAAATCTACTAGAACAAAGAAGTTTCTTATTTTTAACGGAATATTTTTAGCGATTCCTGCAGGGTAGCAAACTGATTGGTTGGTTAGTTGTAGGCACATCAATTTTGGCGTGCCTGTTGAGTAGTTGAGCTTGTCGAAAACCTTCTTGGGCATGACACTGACGCTGGCGCCAAGGTCGCATAGTGCATGCTCAAAATTCTAGTTTCTGATTGAACAATTATTAGTGGGACATCCCAGATCCTTCTTCTTCACAGGTGATGTATTAAGGATGGACGTACTACACTCCTCTGTTAACTTGATTACTTCAGTGGTAGGCAATGGTCTCTTATTATTCAGAATGCCTATGAGATATTTCGCATATGTAGGTACCTATATGGCATCTAGCAGAGGAGTATTGATATATAACTTTTGAATTACCTCTACAAACTTACCAAACTACTCATCCATTTTAGCCCTTCGATTTCTACGTGGAAACGGTAGGAGGGTGGTATCATGGTAGTATTGCATCATCTCCTGTGTGCTTGTGGTTTAGATTCTTCTTTTTCTTCCTCTCATATTGCTGCTGGTGTCTTACTCATCCTTGTCAGATATGGCAGATCACGAGTAGACTTACCACCTCTTGTGGTTATGGCGTTGACCTTTTCAAGGTTAGTGGCAAAAGGCAGAGCAGCGATCAACTAGGCTAACTCTAATTCTATCTTTTTATTATAGCTAAGTTGGTCTTTTATAGCGGAAGAAAAACTATCCATTTTAGTATTTATGTTTTCTAGGACCTTATCATTAGAAGCAAGCTTTTTAGAAATATTCTCATTAATCTTACACTACAAGAAACCTTGTAATTTATGACGAAATTTTTGTGACAATTTCTGAGAACGTCGTTAACTGTCACAATCTATGACGATTTACATTTTCCCGTCACGAATCTGTCAGAGTGGATATGAGGCCCGTAATATAGTGACGTTTTATCAGTTTCGTCACAAAGCGGCCCAAAACCTGTGACGTTATGATGAATTCGTCACGAATTGTTCCAAAACCTACGACGTAATAATAAATTCGTCACAAATTGTTCCAAAATCTGGGCGTTCTAATAAATTCGTCGCCATTTTCAGTCCACATCATCATGTCACGTCGCCGCTCCGCCACGTCAGCCGGCCATGTATTCTGGCTACACGTCGCTGCTCCCCCACGTCAACACGCTTGGCTTGGGCTGCTAGGCCTACACGCTCGGCTTGGGCCTGCAGGCCTGTGGGTTAATGGCAAAAAAGAATTGCTGCAACCGGAAATCGAACCCGAGACCTCGCGGACGAACAAAACCTGCCTTACCACTAGGCTACTAGTTCATTTGAGTTTTGGTATTGGACTATTTCCTTTTATACACAGAGAGTTGCGGCCAAGCTAAAATAGCTAAAGCAGATGGATCGAGAGATTCACATGCGTCGCGCTGTGCCGTCCCTGACTCCTGCGCCGCGCCGTCCCCGCTTCCACCTGCGCCGCGCCGCGCCGTCCCCGCCTCCACCTACGCTGCGCCGCGCCGTCCCCGCCTCCACCTGCACCACGACGCGCCGTCCCCGACTCTAGCTGCGGCGCGCCGCGCCGTCCCCGCATCCTGCTACGCCGCCGTCCCCGCATCCTGCTGCGCCATTGTTGAGTGTCCACGGTATGTATGTGCCGGTCGCCATTGTTGAGTGTTTCTTTCGACTTGGTGTAGATGTACTTGTTCATTTTGGTTGCTGTGATATGGATGAACAGATAGATCGAACTTGGGTGCATAGAAAATTGTTTTCCCCTAAATACATTGCTGGTGTGAAAGAATTTATGAGCTTCGTTCACGGAAAATTCAGTGAGAATGTTGAAATTTTGTGCCCATGTGGTAGATGCCTTAATCAGAAATACATGAATCAGGCTGGAGTGAAGAAGCACATATTGATGAATGGAATGGACAGTACTTACACTCGATGGATTCATCATGGAGAGAACTTGGATGCAGATGTTATTGATGATCCTATTCATGTGCATGATGTAGAAGATTGTTCCCTACATGATGTAGAACTAACAGAGGATGACAATTATAGTGTTGATCCTTTAGAAGCGGTTTTAGGAGACCTGCACACTGCAGAAGAACAAACAAGACATGATGGACAAATTGACGAAGGTAATGCAGACCATCAGGATCAAGATTCATTTTTCAAAATGGCCATGAGAGAGGCAAAGCGTCAGCTTTATCCTGGTTGTGCCAAATTTTCAAGGTTCTCCTTTGTGGTGAGGCTCCTTCATATGAAGTCATTATATAGGATAAGCAATTCTGCTTTTTCTGCAGTAAAGAAGCTATTGGCTGAGGCGTTCCCGGAATGCAATACACTCCCAAAATCATATAATGATGCAAAGAGTCTTCTTCAAGAATTAGGTCTCGGATATGAATCAATACATGTGTGCTACAATAATTGTGTGCTGTTCAGAAAGAAATATGCCAATTATGATAATTGCTTTGTTTGTGGTCTCTCAAGATGGAAAGATGCAGAAAGGAAGAAGATACCTCAGAAAGTGTTGCGGTATTTTCCATTGGCACCTAGGTTAAAAAGGATGTTTGCAACCAAAGAAGCATCAGAAGAAGCACGATGGCACAAGTTCAAGCGGCAGCCCAATGAGACGGAAATGAGGCACCCAGCTGACGGCGAGGCATGGCAACATTTCGACCGAGTATATCCAAATTTTGCAAAAGATCCAAGAAACCTTAGACTTGGACTTGCTACTGATGGGTTCAATCCTTTTTCAGAACAGAACTCAAGATACAGCATGTGGCCTGTACTTGTTGTGCCATACAACCTTCCACCCTGGGCATGCATGCAGGAGTCAAACTTCATGATGGTGGGCATGCATGCAGGAGTCAAACTTCATGATGGCTTTGCTTATTCCAGGACCTAAATCACCAGGGAAGGACTTTGATGTATTTTTAGAGCCTCTTATAGAAGATTTACTTGAACTTTGGAAGGGTGTGCGTACTTATGATGCTAATACTCTGCCAAACATTTAGCCTTCGTGCTGCAGTTATGTGGTGCATCCATGACTACCCAGCTTTGAGTACTCTTCCAGCTCCAGGTTCCTGTCAACTGCTACATTAACTTCATTGATGAGGGAAGCTACATTTTCTTCTTCTTTTTTCACACGTCCTTCAAGATAGGCTATCATCTTTGCCATTTCCTTGGTCTCTTTCTGGGCAAGGATGCACGTAGGGCACACCTGAAACAATACAAATGCAAGACAGGTGCTCAGCTATATTATGCAGGCAGTGACTATCACAATACAGCACAGGGATATGGTGGCAGAGCCATTTCCTATTAACACGCCAGAGAAACCCACACAAAAAGGCTGAGCCGCATCCCCTGATCAAAACTGAGGCTCTATATTAATTCTTTATCGATCGGGACGTAATAACGCTTATCTCTCTAATTAAGGCAGTAATGAAACGATGACAAGTATGTCAATAAATCCAATATAAACAAGCAACACCCAAATGAGAAGCCATTGATAGAAGGTAATAAGAACAGCTACGTTTTCAGTACCAGTACCGAGTATTTGTCATTGATAACTCACTAAGGCCTTGTTCGGTTCCCACAAATCCTGGCCAGAACGATTCCTGGCATGCGGTTTCTTTCAATATTTTCTATAGAGCGGGAACTATTCCTAGCCAAGAACGGCCAGGAATGGCGTAACCGAACGCCGCCTAAATTGTCGTCGGCCTCCTTGCCGAAATCCTCGAAGCTCTCCTCGTCAAGGATGATCAATTCCTTGGCCTTTCCTCTACCACCCGCCGGCTCCTTCCTGACCTCGAACACAGCAAGTTCGGAGTCGTCGGAGCTCTCGCCGCCCTTGGCTTGCCGATGGAGCTCTTGTCGCCCTTGGCTTGGCATCCCGTCCCTAGCCGCTGCACCACGCGTGCACGGACGACGCGCGGGGGACGGATGCCACCCTTTGCTCGCGCGGAGGACGACGCCACCCTAGGCTTGACGATGTCCTTGATGCGTTGGAAGCGCCCCTTCTCGTCGCGCGGCTGTTTGGAGTTGAATCCGGCCATCTCGTCGGAGTGGGAGGGGGGAGATGGGGGCGCGCTCGGCTCGGTGGAGGAGGAGAAGATGTAGGCGCGCCGGCGGAGGAGGGGGAGATGGGGGCGTGGCGGCGGAGGAGGGGGGAGATGGGGGCGGCGCACCGGAAGAGGAGGGGGAGGGAGTAGACGGCGCCGGCGCAAAGGATGATGAGGGGGAGGCCAAGGGATGGGGGCGCACCGGAATTTTCTAGATGAAGGAAGGGTCGGTTAGGCACTTCTAAGGGAACAAATACAATGTTTTATCACTAGCAATCGAATATACTTTATTAGCTCAATGGTTAGGCACTAACTTGGGACGGCGCTGGCCGCGGTTCGAATCTTTATTGGAGGCACTAACATTGGGACATATGTAAGAAATAGTGCGTATTTTTATTTACTTGGGACGGTGCAAATTTTCGAATCTTACTGGAGGGACAAATAGTTGAACTTAGGATTACTTTCAATTAGAGCATAGAAATTCAATTAAATGATGGAAAAGTACCAAATCTATTGACAAATTATTCAAACTCCTACATGAGAACTTTTTGATGAAATTATGGAAACAAATTGAAGCTAAATTTAAATGTAAAGTGGGAAGCTAAATTACGTAAAATGAAGCTAAATTATGTAAATTCCTGGCAAGAGGGCCTCTTCTCCCGTCCATGGGCTGAATTTAGTCGGCCCAATGCCACCAGCCCCAAATTTTTCGCACAGTGAATTCATGCTAATACCCTCCTATTCCAAAAATCCCACTACATTCATTAGGGTATATCTGTAATCTCCTCAAATCACCCGCGGCGCCCTAATTCCAAACCTATCTCCTTCTCTCTCCCACCGCCCACAAACCAATCTCCCAGCTTCTCTCTCCCCTCAGCCGGCGCGCATCGTCTCCTGCACAGCCGGCGCGCCCCCATCTCCCAGCTTCTCTCTCCCACCGCCTACCTACGCCGCAGCGCCCCCATCTCCTCCTCCTCCGTCGAGGGACGCGCGCCTCCGCTGTCTCCCATCTCGTCCTCCGCCGACCGCCGAGGGCCGAGGGCTGTCCTCCTCCGCCAAGGGCTGCACTCCACCGCCGAGGGCCTCCCCCATCTCCTCCTCTACCGACCGCCGAGGGCCGCGCGCCTCCGCCTCCGCCTCCGCCGAGGGCAACCCTAACCCTAGCCGCCACCAAGCCATGCCGACGAAGGGTCATCCGAAGAAAACAAAAGCACTTGGGACGCCAGGTATATGTGCTCATGTCCACGTTGGTTGCTCATGTCCTCGTTGGTTAATTACCTGTAGTTCTTACTACTTCTGTTCATCACACATGTTTGCTAGTCGCTTCTTTCATGTCACCAATTGTTTAGTATCATGTTGCCTCTAGTTATTTACTGGTTTCATTATTTGTGATTGTAAACTTGTTTAGTATCATGCTATTTACTTGTTACCTATAGTTATTTACTGCTATTATGTCCACGTTGGTGTTGCTCATGTCCTCGTTGGTTACCTGTAGTTATTTACTGGTTTAATTATGTGTGATTGTTTAGTTTATCATGACTGCTACATATACAGTTTACCATGACTGCTTCATATGTAATTACCTAGCTAACTCTTTATTTTACCCAAATGCTCACTTCCACACCTGTAAAACATTCATGTGAAGTATCAAGCTTAACTTTCACAATCGATGCCATGTCCTTGAGATCTTAATGTACAAATGTTTTGAATTTGGTATGAAACCTGTGCTCGTTCTGTTAGTATTCTGAATCTCAATGTTGTGAGTTTAAATATGTCAATTAGTTTAAATCAGAATGTTCTATTAGTGCTATAGATATATGTCAATGAGTGCTGCAATATTTTTATTTTGTTGCATACTAAGTTTACAAAGGGTTGGTCACTGATCATTTTTTTTCTCTTGTTACATTGCACCTTCGTAGCACCGCTCCATCCGTACGAAGAGTTGCGGCTCCGACAATGCATGAGGAACAGTGCAAAGCTACAGCAACTTGGCCTTATTCCTTCCAATCCCTTTTGTGGAAGCACAACACCAAATTCTCAAGACAAGAACAAGACAAAACAGAGAAATAGAGAAGATTCTGAATCTAACTATGAACCAGATTCAGTTGATGATGACATTGCTAAGGTGAGAATTCTTCCATCTTGTCAGGGCTTATGTTGCTGTCTTTTTGTTAATGCAATATAATTATCTCGAAATTCTATTCACTAATCAATGCTCCCATTTCTACAAGGGCTCAGATGCAACACCTACTAGAGTCAAGTTTCACTCTCGTAAGAGAGTGTATGCATCAGTTGCCCCAACTACTACAAGTCCAAAGTCAAACAAAACCTTTTCCCAGCCTGATGCAAGTGTTAAACCAAGTGACATCCATGTGGCACCTCCACAGGCTAGTCTTGCACCAAGTGACATTCATGTGGCACCTCCATCACGCCCTGATGTGAGCCAAGCTGTTGAACCAGCTGTTGATGCTTAAGGTTAGTTCTACTACCTTTTTTCATTCTCCAATGCCTTTGATTTCCTGTCGAATGCAATCTTACTCCTTTTCTGCTATTTTTATATGATGGAGCTGATGCCATTCTGCCAGGTGGTGGTCACAACAATTTGCCCAATGAAGGTGAGCCTTTCAAACTATCATTCAAATGCCTTTGATTGCATGATGAATGTGTTCTTACTAACTGTCATTTTTAGATGCTTTTGGCTTGTATGATGACAACAACACCATGGATGACACAACTGATGCCATTGCCCAACCTGTTGGTGGCAACCCAAGCACCAATGAAGGTGTTTGTTCCTCTACCATGTTATTCCATATTCAATATTGCATTACAACTTTGGTTGGTGTATGTTAATTGCATTTTCAATGATCATCTACAACCAGGACGACAAGAGCGAAGGAAGCGAGGAGTTAATATGGGACATGGTCTCCACAGGATCAACCGGTCTCATCGAGGCAAGCTGCCAATTGTCATACCAGAAGGAAATATCAGGCCCTTGGTACCTCTTGTTGCTGCAAAGTTTGCAAGTGAATGCAACATTGCAGTCAGGAACCATGTACCTGTGCTCACGCATTGGAAGAAGTACAAGAAATGCCCTGCAGTGATTGATACTTTTTTGGGAATACTTCGTGTAAGTACATTCTCCAAGGCCTTTCTCCATCTCCCTATTTTGAACCATGCATGCATACTACCCTACTGCCTAGTAAATAAAAATACGCACTATTTCTTACATATGTCCTTCCATCTAAATAGGCAAAGTTCGACATTGACACAAATGATGATGTGGTTAAACATGGTTGCCTTGAAATGATGAAGTCTGCAGTTTGCCAACAACAACACAAGCTGAAGCAACAATTTTTTGATCATATTCCACTCCATTTGGTTCAAAAAACTTCTCCTATGAAATCAACAAGTAATGAAGATTGGATTGAGCTTGTGGAATTATGGAAGACTCCCAAAAAATGGTATGTTTTGCCCAAAAACGAACTCCTGCTCTCTACATTATACTTTGCCACTTCTCTAACATGTATTCTGTATGAGATGTAGGTGGCATGTCAGAAGAACAAAGACAACCGAGGCAACGTTTCTTTACATCAAACAACCGGCTCCCGTAGCTACCCAGTTTTTGTAGAAAATTTGGTAAGTTAGCAATGTTGATGTTTTGCCATGTTAACTGCATTTCCATTGTCATGTTGCTGTCATGTCTTAGAAAATTGTGATGAGTTCAGATCAGATCCACACTTGTGAAACATTCGTGTTAAGTATCAAGCATAACTTTACAATCTGTGCCTTGATATCTTAAATGTGTCAACGAGTTTAAATCTGGTTGTAGCATAACTTTACAATCTGCGCAGACCTAATTTCATGCTATCTTGGGCCCATTTTCTGTATGCTGAGCTTGTAGCACTTGTAGCACTTTTCTGTATGTTGAGCTTGTAGCACTTGTAGCTCCATTTGACTGCCCAAATCTGATTTCATGCTATCTTGGGCATATTTTCTAATATGAATGCCTATAAATGGAATGATGGTTCTGTACTTCATAAATTATATGTTTAGCTGTTAATTTCTGACCGTATTGGTCTCTTTCAAGTATTTGTTTTGTCAAGTGTTTCCATTCACATCCATCTTTCTGACCATAAATGATAACTGAATGCTCCATGGGTTGCTTACTACAGCAAGTAAATGATAACTGAATGTTTCTTTGAAATGTCATAATTTCAGGGAAATGAGTGTGAGGATGAGGATCAGGAACCTGGTGCATTTGATTTGTTCAAATTGTGCCACTACAGCAAGAAAAAGAAAGGCTTCGAACCTGCTGTCCAATCAGTTATTGTAAGTCTATTCACTAATGGTGTTATTTTTTGGATAATTTCAAGTGCCTCGTGATCCTAAATCATATTTTCTACTTGATTGATAGACTGAAATGGAAAGCCAGATGGTTGCGCAACCACAAGAAGGTGAACAACCAAGTCTAAGGCTCAGGTTGTAGCTGATGTGCTTCAGCGTAACAACAAAAAGAGCATGTTTCTTCAGAATGTGGGGATGCAGACTAAGCGACCAAGGTTGACTGCACAACTAGAAATGGAGAAGAGGGACAATGTTGAGCTTCGATTGATTGTCAGCAACCAGCGCGCACAAGTGGAAGACCTGTCAAAACAACTACTGGAAAATGAGCAGATAAGGATAAGAGACAAAGAAGAGATGAGCAAAAAGCAAGCTGAGTTGGAGGCCAAGTTTGAGTTATTTTTTGGTCAAAATCGAGCTGGCTAACTGTTGGGGTTGTTTGTTTATGCTTTTGATATCTGGATTTTGGTTTTTTGGTCGCTATTGGTTTTTTGGGTCAAAATCATAACTGTTACTGGTTGTTTGGGCTGATTGGTTGATATTACTGTTACTAGTTGGTTTGGCTGAATCATTACTGTAATTTTCCATTGAATGGTTGATATAATATTATTGTGATATGTGGGCTGAAATGTTGATTGTCATATGTGGGCTGAAATGCTGATTGTGATGTGGGCTGAAATGGTGATTTTGATGTGGGCTCAAATTGTATTTAGTGGGCTCTAGCTTGTTTTGTGGGTTCCATATGTGGGCTGAAAATTGGCCCAATTTAGTAAATGGTACGTCATCAGCCATGTCACCTGCCATGTCATCACGAATGTCGAGTCAGCTGCCACGTCAGACGACACATCACTTGCCATGTCATCACAAATGACACATCACCTGCCACGTCAGACGCCACGTTACCGGCCACGTCATCACGAATGACACATCACCTACCATGTCAGCTTCCACTCAGTCGCCATGTCACCTGCCACATCATCACGAATAACACGTCAGCTGCCACGTCACATGCCACGTCACCTGTCATGTCATCACGAATGACACATCACTTGCCACGTCAGCGTCCAGCTCAGCTTCCATGTCATCATACACATCAAATCGCCATCCACGTGGACAACAATCTATGACGTCTATTTTTGTCACAAAACAATGGACTTGGGCTAGGCTGCACGGGCCTGAGAATGATTTGTGACAGTTTAAAATCGTCATAGATTGTGCTGATCTGTGATGAAAATGAAGAAAACGTCACGAGCGTTAATCTGTGACGCTCAATACATGACGTTATAAAAAATCATCATAGATGCAGTTTTATGACGGGTTTTTAGCAATTTGTGACAATTTTGGTCCGTCACAAATGACAAGGTTTTTTGTAGTGTTAGCATATTCTAAGATTAGATCTCTTAAGGATGGTTGTTTAGGATTAGAAGAATTATAGTAATTGTCTGGGTACTTATCTTGGTAATTTGACCGTTGTTGTCGTTGCCCCCATCCTTGTCTCTGTTGTTGTGGATTATTGATGACAATGTTTGCATCCTCTTGATATTTGGGGAAATTAACCCCCAAATATTCTCCACATGTGTTTTGGGCATTATAAACATCTTGAATAGTTTGACGATCCTTCTTGTAATTGGCTCACTGTTCAAGCCAATTCAATAGTATGTCCATCTTGGTTGAAAGTGCACACACCTTTTCTGGTAGTTCTTCGCCCTTATTGTATGCTTGAATATTGCATTGTGACCAGCCTTGATTAGGGGCTAACTTTTCCATAAGAGTTTTAGCTTTTTCAAGGGTGAGTGACATGAATGCTCCCCCAGCAGTAGCATTAAGTTGTTCATGAGCTTTCTAAATTAATCCATGGTAGAAACCTTGCATGAGCAACCAATCTTCCATCCCATGATGAGAACAATCTGAAATGTATTCTTGAAAATGTTCCCATGGTTCTAGAATGGTTTCGTCTTTCTACTGTTAGAAGCTGAAATTTTTTTTTCTCAAGGCATTGGTCTTGCCTATAGAGAAAAACTCTGCTAGGAAGGCCTTCGAACACTTTGCTCATGTGTTGATGTCTTCTTTATTGGTGTAGAACCACTGCTTCACCTTTCCCATTAGCGAGAATGGAAAGAGGAGTAGTATGATATCTTGAGCAACGCCCTTTATAACGATTGTGCTACTAATCTTTAGGAAATTCTAGAGATGATCACTAGCATCTTCATGCACTTTTTCACTAAATGGGGTAGCTTGCACCATGTTGATGAGTCTTGGCTTGAGCTCAAACTCAAAGTTGTTGGTTTTGAGTGTTGGTCTAGTGTGAATATTATCAGTGCTTGAAGCAGAGAATTCTTGTAGTGTCTTGTCAGCCATAGCTAAAGAAACTGGTGTTAAGCTTCCTCTTGATTAATTTTGATTCTGATTGATGGAGATTGTTGGTGAATCACAACCAATCCTGCAATGCCCTGTATAAGATATGAACAAAGATAAACAAGGGTAAGCCTGATAAAGTAGAGGTGCTTAGTTATGATTTTATCAATAAGTATTTATTTGATCAATTCTCTTAGCCTTGTGCTCCTCCCCAGCAACGGCATCAGAAATGCTTGTTGACATTTCTTAGCATCACTTTTTTACTAAGTTGTCATCCCTAGCAATGATGCTAGAAATGCGTGTTGGTAATTATTGATAACACTTGTAAATTTATATATGTTAAGTATCCGCAAGCGCACAGATAATATATCATTGTAGCATTTTACTCGGGAGTATACCAGGTATCGTTATTTATATTTTTCACAGGGAGGAGCGATGGGGTGGCTAGAGATATTGACAAATATGCATACTTATGATAAAATCATTAAATCAACTCTCATGCTTCTATGGGGGTAAGCCAAATGATAAATAAATGATAAGTGTAAGACATTGATAATATTTCAGAGATAGAAATAGATACTCATAAATATAGTATGGCTAGGTAGGAGATTAATTAAGAGAAAAGATTCCTAAGTCATTTCTTATTTACTAAGTCTTTTGTACACTCTAGTATATACACTTTGATCTATAGCATAACTAACTTTGTATCTATGCATAAGGAATATTACTAAGGAAGATCAAGAATAGAGCTTGATTTCCTTCGCAACCGGGTTCTACTTGTTCTACAAATGGGGAGTGAACTACAAAGGACTCAATGAAACTGCCACACTCATGATCTACCATATGGCCCAGAGTGTAGAGTGCATCCGCAGGTAAACAATATTTAAGCACCACGCTTACATAATGTTGACCACTCTCACTCGAGTACTGAGCTAAGCGCTTTGCGAACATTTGCATAAATTCATTATCAATCATTGCTATATCAAATATACTACCAAAGCAAACTATGAACAAAATAAATAGAAATATAGTATTGAAGTAGCACAAAGTCATAAAATATAGAGGGATACAATGGCTTTACTAGCCTCTAGATGGCGAATCTAGAATTCTGAGCAAAAGCCCAACTCTACTTGAACCTTGCTAGCTAGCCTATACTAGAACTTAAAGAATTGGAGGTTTATTCTCTTCTCTCTCGATACCCTAATTTCTGATCTGATAATTGAATTGAAGACAGATGCCTTAGGGAGGGGGCAGGGGCTGATATATATAGAATGGAGCATCAATTCTGGACCCTTGGATCAAACCAACTTAAAAGAATGGCATAAATGTAATCTAGGAGGCAGCGGAGAACCAATGCTCGAAGCTGGGGCTGACATGTGGGGACAGGGGGCCGGCCGGCCCCACTTGTCATCCTCCCATAGTCTGCTTCGGGGGGATGGCTTCTGGTGATTTCTGGAACCTTCTAGTGCTATTTCTGTCATGGATAATTGCAATTTAATTTGACGATTTGATCCACTTTGATGGTTTCCTGGATAAACCCTACTGAAAATACAGATTCACCAAAACTCATGGAAATTGTCAGTTTAAACCCCTAAGTCTATGTTGGTGATCATTTTTATGCATTTATTTAAATTATGTTGACGGTTCTTGATAGATGCTAACTACCGTCAACAATGGCTGCGCCACCTAGCAGGCCATGTCCCCTGGCGATGGCGTGCCCGACACGCGTCCAGGCTCCGCGCTCGCAGCGATTGCGGCCCGATCTCACGCTCCAGCTCCACACCTCCCCACAGTGATGCCCGCATCCCCGGAGCTGAATGGCCACACCCGCACCCCACCAGAAGCACGTCTCGGTGGTTGCGCTTACGCATGCCTACTTAGGCGGTCGTGGTTGTCCTAGGAGCACACACACATCACCTGGACGATGGCTAATTGAAAGGGTCAAGATGGTGACTAGAGGGGGGGTGAATAGTCCTTTTTGAAACTTAATCACGTTGGCTAATCGAAACAAGTGCGGAATTAAAACTATCGGTCTAGCCAAGACTACACCCTCTATATATGTTCACTAGCACCTTGCAAAGATACTAATCATGCAACTAAGGTGACGAGCTAGCTAGAGCTCTCCTCAACAATTCTAGAAGCAAGGTTACACAAACCTATACCACTAGTACTTTAAGCAACAAGGGAGCTCCTACACATGCTAGTAAGCAAAAGCACAAAGCTAACTAAGCTCACTAGCAATGCTCAATAACAAGGCAACCAATGCCTAATTAGAGAGCGCAAATACTTAGCTACACAAACTAAGCAATGTGACTAACAAGGTTACTAAAACCAAATTAGCCACGCAAGGGAGCTACTTCTATGCCACACAAGCAAGAAGGTAATTAGCAAGCTACACAAGCTATCTAATTACAAGAGCAACTACACAAGCTTAATATGTATAAAAGTAATTGCAAGCTTGTGTAATGGGGATGCAAACGAACGGGAAGAACAAGGTTGACACGATGATTTTTCTCCTGAGGTTCACGTGTTTGCCAACACGCTAGTCCCCGTTGTGTCGACCGCTCACTTGGTGGTTCAGTGGCTAATTAGCATCACCCGCTAAGCCCGTACGTCGGGCGCCGCAAGAACCTACCCTTTGAGTGAGGGTAGCTCAATGACACGCTTTACTAGAGTTGCTCTTCGCGGCTCCCGTGGGGCGAGCAGAATGCCCCTCACAAGCACTTCTCCAGAGCGCTGCACAAGCTTCTTGTGGGCTTCCACGGAGACCACCACCAAGCCATCTAGGAGGTGGCAACCTCCAAGAGTAACAAGCACCACCGGCTTGCAACTCGATCACCTAGTGCCACTCAATGCAACCTCACGATGCAATCGCACTAGAATCACTCACTCACACAATCGGATGATCACTATCAAGTATGTGTGAGATGGAGGGCTCCTAAGCACTCTCAAGCATGGACACAAAGTCCCCTAAGGTGCTCAGCACTAGCCATGGCCGAAGGCCACTTCTATTTATAGCCGCAAGGGCTAAACTAGCCGTTACCCCTTCACTGGGCAAAAATTGGGCCGACCGGACGCTTTGGTCGTGTTGACCGGACACTGGACCTCAGCGTTCGGTCGCCCGTAGACGGCCACGTGTCCCGATTCCAACGGTCACTTGACCTGACCGGACGCAGCAGCTTCAACTGACCGGACGTAGCAACCCCAGCGTCTGGTCATTTCCAGTAAGGTACCAGACATGACCGGACGCGTCCGATCGCACATGATCGGACGTAGCCCAGCGTCCGGTCACACTCCAGCTTCTGCATCACCGTACGTCAGCCCGACCGGACGCACCTTGCCAGCGTCTGGTTACTTCTAGTGCCAGTGTCCGGTCGAAGACCGATGCTGCATGCTCTCAGCCACCACTGACCGGACGCAGGACCCTAGCGTCTGGTCACCACGTGACCAGCGTCCGGTGCACTCTGTGAGACCCGGTCTTTTCGGTCTAGGGTGCCGGTGGCACCGTCGGACTGTCTGCACTCTACGGGTGGACACTCCACCGGTGGAGTTTCTTCACCAAGTTGATCTACATCAACTCCAACTCCATCTCCTTTGTAAATGTGCCAACACCACCATGTGTATGTGTGTCAGCTTTTCACAATCATTTCCTAAAGGATGTTAGCCACTCAACTTGCCACGCCACTCGATCCTAGCGACGATGCAAAGTTAGATCACTCGAGTGGCACTAGATGACCGATATGCAAACAAGTTTGCTCCTCTTGATAGTACGGCCATCTATCCTAAACCCGGGCATATACTTCTCTACACACCTATGACCGGTGAAATGAAATGTCCTAGGTTATACCTTTGCCTTGTGCATTCCATTCCATCTCCTCCAACGTCGATGCAACACATGCACCAACATGATCAACAATGATATGATCCACTTCATATCATCATGTGATCATATTGGTTCATCAATCTTGACTTTACTTGCTCTTCACCGTTGCCATCATCCATCGGCGCCAAGTCTTGCTCAAGCTTCACCGCCACGTGGTCCATCACTCCAAAGCCTTCGACTTGCCCTACATGCTTGCAATAGGTCCATCAAGCCAAGTCTTGTCTTGATCTTCTACACCTTGATCACATGACTCAATGTCATGTCTCATGTGCATTTAAGCTCCTTCATCATCACATATGTGAGCTTTGCAACATCTCCAAGCCATTTTCACCTTTATGGCATATGTTGCTCACACACATGTACCTGTGGACTAATCACCTGTGTACCTCACATAAACACAATTAGTCCACCTAAGTTGTCACTCAATTACCAAAACCACACAAGGACCTTTCACCAATGCTGGCCAGGGAGGCTTCATCAGCGGTTGCTGGTAGGCCTACGAGCAGCGCCCATCCTATGCGGGCTCGAGTCCGGCCGCAACCTTGCTAGAGGTGGCTAGGCGGGTGCGGGCCACTCACAGGGCAGCGACGGCCTGTGATGACAACAACGAGCCACATGACGTGCGACCTAGGGCAAAGCTAGTCTTTACACATGGTAGGGCCCACAAAGTGGTAGATGAAGCTGGGACAAGCTATTTTTTAGCTTCATCCCAACTCATCCCTCCATGAGAGGAGAAGAAAAACAACTTCACCCATGAAATTATTTTGAAAAATAGTGTTTGGCAAAAAAAACAGCTCATGAAGCTGTTGTGAGTTATGCCAAACAGGCCCTATGCTAGATGTTAGCAATGATATTAGGGTTTGGTTAGATCCAAGGGTACTAATTAGATAAAATAATTTTTAGGTTATCTAAACACGGTTTAGTTTGATTATAATAATGCAACTAACTTATTGTTGTAATCCTATAATCCACCTCAAACCTACCAACGGGAGATTATCGGTGCTCAAAAGACCACAAATCATGTAACCCAAGGATAAAAACAACTTAGATCATTATAATTCATAACCCAGACACTTTAACCCATTTGCAATACAGATTCTATCATTCCAAATGAGTAAAGCCACAACTAAAAAATGAGTAATGTCATCACATTTTCATTCTATTAGGCACTAGTTCCCTCCCTCTTACTGTGCAGGGCTGGACATCAGCATCTGCTTGTCGATGCTTGGCAGCTTCCTCTTGTGTGTTGGTTGCTTCCTCTTTGGAGTCGGGTAGCAATTCTTGAAGAAATTGTAAGGCAAGATAACAGGACGATAATAGGAGGATTAAGTGCATTGTAGCTGTGAACTTGTCCAAACCACAGACAACTCCTGTTGAACGTATCAAAGCTACAAATGTTTTTCCCAAAAAAAGGCTGCAAATGTAATCAGGCCTCTTGACACAGATACCCAACTTTCCGCGGTGTCTTTTAGGCAGCAGTAGGCAGAGGGCACCATCCGGCATCAGAACAGGGTACTAGGGCTCTAGGGACTGATTGTCCCTCAACCCATCATTCATAAGGCAGGCCTTCTTCCAGAGCTCTTCCCAAGGACAGGTCAAAACCTTATCTTCATTCCACAGCTTGTGTTCCAGGTCCAGAGTTCACACCTTCACTAGCTCATTGCCAGCACAACGGGGCTTTGGCTCAGATGATGCAAATGAACTTGATGGATCCATTGACCAGCGTCTGGTCACCACGTTACCAGCGTCCGGTGCACTCTGTGAGACTCGGTCTTTTCGGTTTAGGGTGCTGGTGGCACGTCGGACTGTCCGCACTCTACAGGCAGACACTCCACCGGTGGAGTTTCTTCACCAAGTTGATCTACATCAACTCCAACTCCATCTCCTTTGTAAATGTGCCAACACCACCAAGTGTACACCACCATGTGTATGTGTGTTAGCTTTTCACAATCATTTCCCAAAGGATGTTAGCCACTCAACTTGCCATGCCACTCGATCCTAGCGACGATGCAAAGTTAGATCACTCGAGTGGCACTAGATGACCGATATGCAACCTCTTGATAGTACAGCCATCTATCCTAAACCCGGTCATATACTTCTCTACACACCTATGACCGGTGAAATAAAATGCCCTAGGTTATACCTTTGCCTTGCGCATTCCATTCCATCTCCTCCAACATCGATGCAACACATGCACCAACATGATCAACAATGATATGATCCACTTCATATCATCACGTGATCATATTGGTTCGTCGATCTTGACTTTACTTGCTCTTCACCGTTGCCATCGTCCATCGGCACCAAGTCTTGCTCAAGCTTCACTGCCACGCAGTCCATCTCTCCAAAGCCTTCGACTTGCCCTTCACGCTTGCAACCGGTCCATCAAGCCAAATCTTGTCTTGATCTTCTCCACCTTGATCACATGACTCAATGTCATGTCTCATGTGCATTTAAGCTCCTTCATCATCACATATGTGAGCTTTGCAACATCTCCAAGCCATTTTTACCTTCATGGCATATGTTGCTCACACACATGTACCTATGGACTAATCACCTATGTACCTCACATAAACACAATTAGTCCACCTAAGTTGTCACTCAATTACCAAAACCACACAAGGACCTTTTAATCTCCCCCTTTTTGGTAATTGATAACAACTCTACAAAGATATGGAAATTAAGCTCTTTTGGATTCATGTTGCTTGCCCAAGCAATTTTACCATGTGAAAATGATTTTGGACAAGTACCACAAACCCGAAATGGTAGTATTAGCTCCCCCTACATATGTGCAAGAGTGTTTGACTTTATGTTTGCACATATGCATAGATTTAAATTGTAGGAGAGTAATTACTACCGAATGATGCTAAGGTGTATAGAATAAACCTTTGAAGCGTGTATCAATCGGAGTTGCACCTTGAAGTTCATCCTTAGCACCATGGTTAGCTAGATATCATTTGGCAATAAAAGCACTAGATACCTTGTGAGATCAACATTAAAAGCAAGGTACTAGCTTTACTTGAAAAGCATACCAAGTTTCTAGCTATCATCCTATGCATGCAAGTTATCAAATCATCATTCAAGTTCTACAACTAGCATACACCACACAAGCATGCATATTGAATTTGAAAACTTATGCAATGCAAGCAAGCACATGAATATGCACATATCAAATGCAATCAATCAAAGTTCATGAGCTTGCTCCCCCTACTCGTGTGCTTCTCTTGTCCAAGAATTTTGATCCATCTCTTTTCTTCAATGTTGCTCCCTCTTTGTCTATGTCCAACCTCTATTTCTTTTATATCTCATCTCTCCCATTGTACAATCTCTCCCCCATTCAATCAAGCTTTCATATCTCTGTACAATCTCTCCCCCTTTGTCATCAATTTCCATAAAAGGTGTGCTTCTCATTGATGCAAAGGTATGCATTTGGGGTAGATGGTTGAGGCTTGAATCTTGCATTTTTTATGGACATCACTTGATTGTTGGAATGACACCATTTGTAAATACCACTTGTAGTTTGTACCACTTGTATCTTGTGTAGGGCTTTTTGAGATACCACACATAAGATTTTTGATCTAGTGATCAATTTGTGGGACACCTCCCCCTATGTGATAGCATGGGTCATCCATTTGATACATTTTAGCTCTTGTAGGTGAGGGATGCATTCTTCATTTGATGATCGCTTAAAGTTAAGGATCACTTGTGGAACCATCGTCTTGCATTATTGATACTATGTATATATACCACTTGTAGGAAGTGAATACCATTTGAAAGAATCTTCTAGTATGGAACCACTTGTTTGATTTATCAATAAAGACCATTTCTTGAACATTTGCTATCTTCATGAGTACCACTTATAGGATATCACTTGTGAGTTGATCTAGACATCACTTGTAGATCCTTGATACTTGAGTCTAGATACCATTTGAAACAAACTAGATATCCATTTGCATTGTTGTCTTGTGCTTGTACTCTTATCACTATCATGAGCTTCTATGATTGACTTAAACTAAAATGATTTGCCTAAGCTTCCAAGTTCAGTTTGAACCAATGACAAGCTTCTTCACACCTCTTGCAAGGGTTATCTTGCCAATGTTGTACTTGTCACTTGTTAGCAATCCAAATTGAGTCAAGTACTTAGGTTTGCTAGCTCATGAACAAATTCATATACTAACCACTAGATCAAGTAATCATTCAAACAATAGTAGTAGGCTATGAATTAAAACATTTCATTTGTTATACATGATCCTATGAAGCATGTACTATATGTACTAACCGCATACTAGTAAGGGATGAAATGATCATGCACATTACAATGATACCTTTGCTATGTTGGAGTAGAGGATAGTCACATAGATTCCAATTTATTACTCCAATAGCAATGTGAAGTCCAATTATAAGCTTGGTGAAGACCAATAGATACCATGTTGAATTTCATTCTTCACCCATATGAAATGAATACCACTTATGATCAAGTGCACTTTCTTGTTGTGGTTGACTTGCTTTATCTTTTGATCTTTGCTTGCATGAGAGCATCAATGTGAGAATACTACTTGAAATACCATGATTAACTATCTTTTGGGTGTTGCTTGCATTTTTTGATCAATCCTTTTGATTGCTTCAACTAAGCATCTCAAATGTCCCTCGGATCACCACTTCCATGTTAGCCTTCCAAGTACCACATTTGGTTTACCTACTCATAGGCGGCAAGCCCCTACACTAGGGAGAAGTGACCTCTCTCCAAGAACCATTCTTGATACTAACTTGAAATGACTTGATTGATTGATCCAAGTGATGGACTTAACTTGATGAGTAACCTTGATTCCTTCTTTAAGTCCTTTTCTTTCTTCTTGTTTAAGTTCTTTTCTTTCTTCTAAATGATTTTCAATAGTCACTGGAACTTAAACTTCAACTTCAACTTCATCTTGAGTTTGATCTTGATCTTCCAATTTGAGTACCGAATGTGTGCAAAGTACACTCCACAATCAAATAGCCTTGTACTCATGTCTTGTCATGCTTCTATATCATTTCAAAACCAAACTTAGGTACCTCAAACACTTGTAAACATGTTTCCAATTTGAGGACTTTTCGATCAAAGTGACTCTAGATCAATCCAACATTTGTCACTTTTCTGACAGATTTTATACCCTTCAAAGAAATAAGCATATCTCCCAAAGTACAAATCCAAATACCACTAAATTTGGTGGAGATGTTCTTTACTAAGTTATCTAGCAGCTGTAAAAATTTGAGCTTCATTTGACTTGCAGATTGCTGCTATATATCAATTTTTCCACCACTGCTACATGCTTAAAACTGTTGCACTATAGCTGACAAAATCCACTCCAAAACTGAAGCATTTCTCATCCAATTCTCATGAAAATTTTACAGCATCTTATACCATAAGTCTATAGCATGTACACCAATTTTCATGCCAATCCAATAAGTTTTCAATACTCAAACATGGCTAAGTTCACAGCTAGCTCAGATTTTGCAATATAGGATAGATTTCAACAATTGAGCTATACTTCATCAAATATGAATCAAACTTGATACTAACTTGTTTGAATACTTCCATAAGACATATATCCATTCAAACCACTTACTAAAAGTCATCTCATGAATTTATCCAACACAAATCAATCCAAACTTGATTACTAGGCAATTATCCATTCAAACATCTCATAGCAAGCAACATTGCATATTTATCCAATTCAATCAACTCATATGCACCCAAATAAAATGATCGACAAGAGATATACCTTGGTTAGCTCATGATCATCCAACTAGGCAAGCTTCAACTCAATTATTTGCAAGTCATTAAATATATCCAATGAATCACCAACAACTTGAAATTTACACTTGTATGTTGTAGCACATTTGGACTTCATTCAATTTATCATGGCATTGGGATAATGATCATCACTTAGCAATACTTGGCTCAACTACATGATCAACAAGATGAATATCATTTGAACCAGGCCTCCAATGCCGATGGTACCTACAATCAATCATCCACTTTTTGATGGTACCCAAACAAGTTTGGGTCCTCTCAAGTTAGGAGCAACATACTTAGGCAATGCCTTAGTATGAGTAGCGGGATGTTTTGCAATTGCAACCAATGAGGTACCATTGCCATCCTTCCTAAGCATAGAATCATCATCAATTGAAATAGGCTTAGGAGTGTTACCTAGGGGACATGAATGTGCCATGTGTCCCCTTTCCTGGCATGAGTAGCACTTTCTCTTTGATTGAGCCTTCTCTTCCTTGCTCATGTGGTGCTTCTCATTGCCTTGCCTCTCATGGATTGCTTGAGCCTTCTTCTCAAACTTGGTAGGACACTTAGAGGCAAAGTGTCCCATACTTCCACACTTGAAGCACTTGATGTGAGCAAAATCTTTCTTCTCATCTTCATTCTTGCTCATCATCTTGTCATCTTGAGTTTGCATTTGATGCCTTGTCTTTCCACCCCTTCTTGTTTTCTTCTTCTTTATCATCAAATTACCACTATCTTTATGGTTGATCTTGATTTAAACTTGGGGTGTCTTCTCTTGCTCAACTTGTGGCTTTGGTTGAGGCTTCACTTGTTGCTTCACCAATTGCTTGGTTGGGCACATTGAGGTAAGATGATCCCAAATGCGGCACTTGAAGCACTTGACATGCCTTAGCCTCTCTTCTTCTTTCTTCAACTTGAGCTTTTCTTCATTGGGGCAACCATTTGCAAGATGTCCCACTTCATGGCACTTGAAGCACATGAAATGAGAGAGCTTCTCTTGTTCTTGCTTCTTCATCTCTCTTTCATATCTTCTCTTGCCCCATCTTTTGCCCTTGATCTTGCTCTTATTGAAGCTAATGCCACTTGTGTCATTGCGGCTTTCTTGATGATTGACTTTGCTAGTCTTGAAGCCGACTCCACTCTTGTCACCAAAGTTTCTTTGAGTCTTCAACATATGCTCAAAGGTGACTTGAGAGTTGTAGCACCTCTCTAACTTGTTGCTCAATTTCTTCACTTCACTTTTGAGCTCAATGTTCTCCTTCAAAATGTTAGTCTCACAAGACATGGAAGTAGAACAAGCATCTATATGTGAAGAGCATGGCATATCTAATAAATCATCATAAGAGGTGGATACATGCTTCTTTCCTACATCACAAGGGTTAGCAACATTTTGCAATTTATCATTTGATCCATGTGATGAGCTCTCATTATTTTTAAGTTTCTTTGTAAACACTTTAATGAGAGAAGCATGTTATTCTAATAATTCATCATGAGATGCAAGTAGTGTCTCATGATTCAATTTAAGCTCATCAAGTGAAGATTTATATTCATCAAGTAATTTCTTATGTTCTTCACAAGAGTTCTTTAGAAATAAGTTTTCATTTTCTAATTTCAATGTTTTAGCTTTCTCATTTTCTAAAGACATGGTCATGCTAGCAAGTCTACTAACAAGCTCATCATATGAATCAACATGATCAACCACATCATCATTTGATACCTTGGTGCCACCTTGTGACATGAGACAATGTGGTGTGGTCGGAGAGCATGTAGTAGCATCTTCATCATGGCTTGAGCATGAACCATCATCACCATCAAGTGTGCAATGGGTAGCATCATCACTTGCAACACTTGTGGCATCATCATCAACCTTGTCAAGTGAACTTGTAGTTGATCGATCATCATTATCATCACTTGACCATGAGGTGGAGCAATCTTCCAAAATCACCAAATTGTGGTTATGCTCAACACACTCATGCGCCTCCTTCTTTGGTTCATCCTCCTTCTTGAATTTACCATCATCCCATGTGGAGGAGTCATCGTAAAAGGCTTGGAGTGCTAGCCACATATCATGAGCACTCTCCAAGTCCTACACACGTCTAAAAATATCATCATGTATAGCACACGTTAGATAATAAAGAGCATGATGATCAAGTTGTAAGCAATCCTCTTGCGCTTGGGTGAGGTTATCCTTATCCAAGGCATCACGAGAAAAACCAACAACAATGATCCACCATGCCTTGGGACCCAATTCACGGAAATGATCAAGCATATGACGTTTCCACCATGCATAGTGTGTGCCATCAAAAATGTGTGTGTCACAAACAACTTCTAGCCCAAAGTTCACCATCCTCTCAGGTCGGTGAAGACCACAAACGAGAGACCAGGCTCTGATACCAATTGAAAGGGTCGAGATGGCGACTAGAGGGGGTGAATAGTCCTTTTTGAAACTTAATCACGTTGGCTAACCGAAACAAGTGCGGAATTAAAACTATCGGTCTAGCCAAGACTACACCCCTCTATATATGTTCACTAGCACCTTGCAAAGATACTAATCATGCAACTAAGGTGCCGGGCTAGCTAGAGCTCTCCTAAACAATTCTAGGAGCAAGGTTACATAAACCTATGCCACTAGTACTTTAAGCAACAAGGGAGCTCCTACACATGCTAGTAAGCAAAAGCATAAAGCTAACTAAGCTCACTAGCAATGCTCAATAACAAGGCAACCAATGCCTAATTAGAGAGTTCAAATACTTAGCTACACAAACTAAGCAATGTGACTAACAAGGTTACTAAAACCAAATTAGCCACGCAAGGGAGCTACTTCTATGCCACACAAGCAAGAAGGTAATTAGCAAGCTACACAAGCTATCTAATTACAAGAGCAACTACACAAGCTTAATATGTATAAAAGTAATTGCAAGCTTGTGTAATGGGGATGCAAACGAACGGGAAGAACAAGGTTGACACGATGATTTTTCTCCCGAGGTTCACGTGTTTGCCAATACGCTAGTCCCTGTTGTGTCGACCGCTCACTTGGTGGTTCGGCGGCTAATTAGCATCACCCGCTAAGCCCGCACGTCGGGCACCGCAAGAACCTACCCTTTGAGTGAGGGTAGCTCAATGACACGCTTTACTAGAGTTGCTCTTCGTGGCTCCCGCGGGGCAAGCAGAATGCCCCTCACAAGCACTTATCCAGAGCGCCGCACAAGCTTCTTGCAGGCTTCCACGGAGACCACCATCAAGCCGTCTAGGAGGTAGCAACCTCTAAGAGTAACAAGCACCACCGGCTTGCAACTCGATCACCTAGTGCCACTCGATGCAACCTCACGATGCAATCGCACTAGAATCGCTCACTCACACAATCGGATGATCACTATCAAGTATGTGTGAGATGGAGGGCTCCTAAGCACTCTCAAGCATGGACACAAAGTCCCCCAAGGTGCTCAGCACCAGCCATGGCCGAAGGCCACTTCTATTTATAGCCGCAAGGGCTAAACTAGCCGTTACCCCTTCACTGGGCAAAAATCGGGCCGACCGGACGCTTTGGTCGTGTTGACCGGACACTGGACCTCAGCGTCCGGTCGCCCGCAGATGGCCACGTGTCCCGATTCCAACGGTCACTTGACCTGACCGGACGCAGCAGCTTCAACTGACCGAACGTAGCAACCCCAGCGTCCGGTCATTTCCAGTAAGGTACCAGACATGACCGGACGCGTCCGATCGCACGTGATCGGACATAGCCCAGCGTCCGGTCACACTCCAGCTTCTGCGTCACCGTATGTCAGCCCGACCGGACGCACCTTGCCAGCGTCCGGTTACTTCCAGTGCCAGCGTCCGGTCGAAGACCGACGCTGCATGCTCTCAGCCACCACTGACCGGACGCAGGACCCCGGCGTCCGGTCACCACGTGACCAGCGTCCAGTGCACTCTGTGAGACCCAGTCTTTTCGGTCTAGGGTGCCGGTGGCACCGTCGGACTGTCTGCACTCTACGGGTGGACACTCCGTCGGTGGAGTTTCTTCACCAAGTTGATCTACATCAACTCTAACTCCATCTCCTTTGTAAATGTGCCAACACCACCATATGTATGTGTGTCAGCTTTTCACAATCATTTCCCAAAGGATGTTAGCCACTCAACTTGCCACGCCACTCGATCCTAGCGACGATGCAAAGTTAGATCACTCGAGTGGCACTAGATGACCGATATGCAAACAAGTTTGCTCCTCTTGATAGTACGGTCATCTATCCGAAACCCGGTCATATACTTCTCTACACACCTATGACCGGTGAAATGAAATGTCCTAGGTTATACCTTTGCCTTGCGCATTCCATTCCATCTCCTCCAACGTCGATGCAACACATGCACCAACATGATCAACAATGATATGATCCACTTCATATCATCACGTGATGACAACAACGAGCCACATGACGTGCGACCTAGGGCAAAGCTAGTCTTTACACATGGTAGGGCCCACAAAGTGGTAGATGAAGCTAGGACAAGCTATTTTTTAGCTTTATCCCAACTCATCCCTCCGTGAGAGGAGAAGAAAAACAACTTCACCCATGAAATTATTTTGAAAAATAGTGTTTGGCAAAAAAAACAGCTCATGAAGCTGTTGTGAGTTATGCCAAACAGACCCTATGCTAGATGTTAGCAATGATATTAGGGTTTGGTTAGATCCAAGGGTACTAATTAGATAAAATAATTTTTAGGTTATCTAAACACGGTTTAGTTTGATTATAATAATGCAACTAACTTATTGTTGTAATCCTATAATCCACCTCAAACCTACCAACGGGAGATTATCGGTGCTCAAAAGACCACAAATCATGTAACCCAAGGATAAAAACAACTTAGATCATTATAATTCATAACCCAGACACTTTAACCCATTTGCAATACAGATTCTATCATTCCAAATGAGTAAAGCCACAACTAAAAAATGAGTAATGTCGTCACATTTTCGTTCTATTAGGCACTAGTTCCCTCCCTCTTACTGTGCAGGGCTGGACATCAGCATCTGCTTGTCGATGCTTGGCAGCTTCCTCTTGTGTGTTGGTTGCTTCCTCTTTGGAGCCGGGTAGCAATTCTTGAAGAAATTGTAAGGCAAGATAACAGGACGATTAAGTGCATTGTAGCTGCGAACTTGTCCAAACCACAGACAACTCCTGTTGAACGTATCAAAGCTGCAAATGTTTTTCCCAAAAAAAAAGGCTGCAAATGTAATCAGGCCTCTTGACACAGATACCCAACTTTCCGCGGTGTCTTTTAGGCAGCAGGAGGCAGAGGGCACCATCCGGCATCAGAACAGGGTACTGGGGCTCTAGGGGCTGATTGTCCCTCAACCCATCATTCATAAGGCAGGCCTTCTTCCAGAGCTCTTCCCAAGGACAGGTCAAAACCTTATCTTCGTTCCACAGCTTGTGTTCCAGGTCCAGAGTTCACACCTTCACTAGCTCATTGCCAGCACAACGGGGCTTGGCTCGGATGATGCAGACGAACTTGATGGATCCAATGATTCCAAACTATGTTGCATGTCTGGGTTAGGTGTGTTAAGTAAGTAGTATAAGCAAAACTAATCTCGAATGACTATGTTTCACGGTTGACAGCAAAGTTGTTGTGCACCACGCGTGCGCCGGCCCAACCGCCCGCGCCCGGATGCTACTAATGGTAATGTTTAGACCAACCCAACTGCTTGAGCTCAAAAGATTGACTCAGCATACGACGTTGATGTCAGATTTGGATTCCAGCCTACTGAAAAAAAAAGCCTACTAGCTTGCATTTTCTGACAAATACGTAGATAGTAGAGAAATGTGCTTGAAATGCACATCGATAGCACCCATCTCTACGTGACACTGACACATACATTGATGTCTCTCGTAGCCATAGTGCCTGACTAGCCGGCACTGCTAGTGCCCGGACATACGAAAGTCCGTGGCATCAGTCGGTTTCCACCCTCCATTTCACGCATCCACGCGTGAGCCCGCACCAGTCGGACGTCGCTCAACCGCCCTGCGTTGCCCGCGCCCACGTGGGGCCCACACCGTCCGAACTGTCGTTTCACATGGGACCGCTCGCACCCCCTCCCGTATTTTTCACTAAAATTTCTATTTCTATAAGTCAAAAAAAAATGTAAAGAGTCTCTTGGACTTGCTCTCACTTTTTTATTTGGTTTGTCGAAATAATGTGTTTGATCTGTCGTCACCTTATTTCTCACAACTTAATAGCCTCATGCATCGTGGGTGGTCAAAGACAGTGTGACTGAACGTCAACATTTTTCCTGAACTTCAAACCAACAAACGCGACACAGAAGTCAATCCACTACGAATCGCCGGATAGAGACATACGCACTCTACAGAAACTTTAGAAGAGGAGAATAATACTCGCTCCTCCATTCCAAAATGTAGATCGTTTTGATTTTTTTTTTTACTAAGCTAAAATTGTGACAACTAAAAGCTGAATGTTGTTGAACCCGTGTCAAGTCTTTTGAGCTTCATGAACCCTATGTTGCATTTGTTGAGTACGACATGTACCTACACTTGTTTATTTTCATTATTTGGATAAAAATCCTGGATGGGTAACATATGACTATGATAATGACGATTTCCCTGAGGATTACTAGACTTTGTGGTTGACTAGTTGACGTCCCTATGATATGGAGCTTCCGTGGGAGATTTTTTCTTACTTCTGCTACATTTATATGAAGACTCTGTCTTATTCGTGATGTAATAAATACTTGTGATGATACTTTTCATAATTTGTCGGCTTATGTGTATGACTGATCTCTGGGCGCACATAAGATTTTGCATCCCATTTTATCCTTAAAATTATGTGTGACACTATATTTGATAAGCCAGTCAAGCATCGGCACTTAAAGGCTTTATATGTAAAAGGTTTTATTGATGGGAAGCCGATGAACAAAATGTTGGTGGATGGAGGTGCTTTTGTTAATCTTATGCCTTATACTACTTTTCGCAAGCTTGGTAAGAGACAAGGAGATTTGATTAAGACTGACATGATGCTTAAGGATTTTGGGGGTAATGCATCCAAGACCAGAGGGCAATAAACATTGAATTGACAATTGAAAGTAAGACTTTGCTCATTACATTCTTTGTCATTGATGGAAATGGTTCATACTCCCTGGCTGTGATTGGATTCATGTGAATTGTTGTGTACCATCGTCTATGCATCAATGCTTGATTTAGTGGCATGGAGATGATGTTGAGCTGGTTCATGCTGATGATTCTGTTAGCATAGCAACAGTTGACCCAATGTATTGGGAACTAGAAGATTTCAAGTGTTTTTCTGGCAAGCTATAGGAAGGAGGCTTCATTAAGATCAATGATGAAAGACAACAACTGATCCAAGCAGTCGGCTCTGAGAGTTTGTTTTAATGTATAATCCAATAGATGGTATAGATGGTAAATTAGGACATGGCTTTACGTCGGCCTATGAGTTAGAGGAGAGATATTGGTCTTGGAGATAGGCCTAGGCCGATGTATGTAAGTGCTAAGTTAGATTCTGAGTATATGCAAGAGTTGATAGATTTATTAAAGGAATTTAAAGATTATTTTGCTTGGGAATATTATAAGATGCCTGGTCTAGATCGATCAATTATCGAACATCAGCTGCCAATTAAATCTGGATATCGTCCTTTTAAACAAGCTCCGAGGAGATTTAACCCAAATGTTCTTGATGATATAAAAAAGGAGACTGAAAGGTTACTAGAAGCAAAATTTATCCGACCGTGCCGTTATGCAGCGTGGATATCGAGTGTTGTTCCTGTGTATAAGAAAAATGGGAAGTTAAGAGTTTGCATCGATTTTAGAGATCTGAACAAGTATACACCTATGGATGGTTTTTCGATGCCAATAGCCGATATATTGGTAGATGCAGTGGCTGGGCACAAGGTTATTAGTTTTATGCAGGGTATAATCATTTTTTATGGCTAAGGATGACATAGAAAAAATAGCTTTTAGGTGCCCTGGCGCAATCGGCTTATCTAAATGGGTTGTGATGACCTTTGGATTGAAGAATGCTGGTGCAACTTATTAGAGGGCAATAAATTATATTTTTCATAAGTTGATCGGCAAGATTGTTGAAATCTACATTGACAATGTGATGGTGAAATCCAAAGGGTACAAAGGACATCTAGCTGATTTGTGGAAAACTTTGGAGTGCACAAGAAAACATATTTTAAAGATGAATCCTAATAAGTGTGCCTTTGGAGTATCAGCTGGACAATTTTTGGTTTTATGGTCCACGAAAGAAGAGTTTGACAGAGCGATAAGTGGAAAGTATCTAAAGAAATATTATCCTTGCATTTGGATTAATACTTGATAGCTTATTTGTTCAGTCATCAGCTCTAATAGCCGGTACTAGAAGGGTATCGCCTTTAGTTCAAAAAATTAGCCCAAAGAGATGAAAGCTGATACAATATGTATCCCCTATAGAGCAAAAACAAGCCCAAAGACAATCCTCATAACATTATGGTAGTCTCAAAGATGAGTTCATGAAGAAGGCAGGACTTTATTCATAGCTTTGTTCCTAGTACAAACTACTCAAAAACTTTATTTATAATGTCCTAGGCTGAGGTGATGTCCACAATGGCCGCTGCGGTGTCGTCAAAGTCCTTGATCAGGTTCTCATGCATGTCGGGGTCATCGGCCATCGAGAAGCCTGGCTCCATGGTGTGAAGGTCATGATCGGTCTAGACCTGCACCACGGCCAGAGCCACCACCGCACCGTGGTGAACGCCATGGAGGGCGATCTCCTGGACGCCCACTAGGACGTCGTGCAGGCACTTGTTGAGGAGAGGGCCCCAGGCGTTGTCAGCCACCATAGCCGCGTTCGCCACCATTTGGAGGTTCTCCAACTACACCGTTAGGCTGGCAATCACAGAAACAAAGGGGCTATCAAGACAAAGACAACAGAAATTGAAATAAGGGTTTTCTTGGAGTTCATCTTACCCGCCGCCATGGCGTCGAACTCGGATAGTTGTGCCCGAGCAGCGCTGACCTCTTCTTTGGCGGCGAGGAGGGTGGCTTGAGAGGCCTCGAGACGGATCTCAAGCTGACCATTCTCCCGGGTTGCCTTGGAGTAACGGTCCTGGGCCACCCTCCACTCCCGGAGGAAACGCCAGGCATCATCGCCATTGTAGGTGTCAAAGGAGTCCGATGATGAGTCCAGTGCGACTGTAACAAACATGGCGGCAGAATGCTCGTCAGCCCTGGGAGGAAGTGGCCAGAGACTGTCATTTAAGACAAAGCTATAAACATGTTAGAAAGATTCATTGCCATTAAGCGAAAAATGTTGGTCTTACCTCATACGGTGGAGGCGCTGGCTCATTGGTAGCTTCTCCTTTGGAACCTCCTCTGCTGCGTGCTTGCCGCAGTTGTCCTCGCCGGCCATGGATTTTGTTTGGATCTATGGAGAGGAGGAAAAAACTGCTACAGGATTGGTGAAGGCAGAGAAGCGCAGAGAACAGAAGCAGTTGCAAGTGTAGATGTGTTTGAGGTCAGAGCCCTTGGCTGGTATTTATAGCCACAGACATAGGATGGTAGAAATCTCGGGACATGCAAAAGGGTAACTGCAATTAATAGAAGGTGAAGCGCTGCCCTACTAATGCTGAAGAGAATGCGGCATTGATAACTGAGGATGAAGGATTGAGGAGTTTTCTTAGTGGAGGCCATATTTTTAGACTTAATTGGATTAAAGTCAAAGGTCTAGAATCGACTATTTTCAAATCAGCTCTTTAGCCGAGATATGAGATATGATAGATCAGCAGGAAATATGGTTATCATTGGTTCCACACAAAGTATATGTTACAAATGTTGGTATGCAGATTACAAGTTTAGAACATCTTGGACTACTTTCAATGCTTTTAGCCAAATAGCATCAACTTCTGTGATTAGTTGCTTGTCTTCTTTGGCTGATCTAGGGATGTTCTCGAGAGTGCTGCGAATGGCTTTACCTTCTTTAACCTTGGTCAGCATTTCCTATTTCTTCTATTTAATGGCATTGGGTATTTGAGCCAGATTGGACTCATGGCAATCGATGGCAGCCTTCATGTTCTCCAATTCCTTCTCGAGTTCTACACGCTTGACTTTTAGTTGGTTCAGCTCTGGTTCGATCCTAATGGATGAGTTCTTCAAGTTATCGATTAGTTGTGCTAGCTCTTTGGCCTCTTGTTTGTTGGAGTTCTTCTTGGTCAATAAAGCTTCGCGATCAGCTAGGTTTCTCTTAGCCCTTTTCACTCTTGGAGCTTGATCCTCAATGTTGGATAAAGGTGTTAGAACTTCAACAAGATTTAAAGACAAGTTACCCTTAATGGCTAGGAAAGTTCTTCTAACTGGGTCTGCATCCTAGACCAAATCGGCTATATTCTTTTTGAGCATTGGCAGCATGTCTTTTAACCGATTCTTTATCTCCTCTAACAAAGCTTCTTTGGAAGAGATGGCTGATGAGCTGATTTCATCTTCATCTATATACTCTTCAAAATTGAAAGAGTAGCTCAGAGCTAGTGAGTTAAGTGCCTATAGGTGAGTAAGGAAAAAAATTGTTAAGAAACAATAAGTTGTTTGAAAATAAGAAGAATAAGGAGACATAGTACCTTTTCTGGGGTAGTTTCTATTTGAGGAGAAGGAACAGGTGATGATGCACCAAGAGTATCTAGTTGAATCGGCTCTAAACTTTTAGTAATGATATCTGCAGACATTAGGGAAATTTTCCAAAAAGATTATGTCGGTTGCAGGAAGATAAACTAGGCATAGACTTTCTTACCTTCAATTGTCTGCTGGACTGGAGGTTTGACAGTCTAGGTGTCAACATCAATAGGATCATTTTCAACTATTGGACTGTCAGACTTCTGCTCTTGCATGAATGTTTCTTTAGGGAGTGTGTGACATGGTAAATGGTCAGAGAAGAGTGAAAATTGAATAAAAATTAAGAGTTTTGAGGAGATACCTTGGCATCATTAGGAAGTGAAGTGGAGGGGTTCTCATCTTATGCTATCTTAGAAGCATCGATTGTTTCAACCAAAATCGGCTCCTTTGGGAGGTCAGTCGATGAAGGTCTAGATGGTTCTGATCCAAACACCTAGGACAACAATTCAATACCTAGAGTAGATTGTGATGCATAGTTGATAACTGTGAGGAAAGAATCAGAATAAGAAATTGGATATCATTTTGGGAAGAGGGTGAATTATTTTACCTGAGCAGTTGATGGTCTCGTTCTACAAAGTCTTTTCCCAATAATGGTTTTCTGGGTTACTCCTTGGGCTACCTTACATTTTGAAGATTGATATGTTACATTTGTAGGGGCAGCTTGGGTTTTCATCAGTTTCTTCAGTGTGGGTGTAGTTGATCCTATTCTTGAGATTGGACATGGTGGGTAATATTCTATGACATGCCCTTTTCTGTCCACATTTGGGTGATTGGATTCAGGATCTTGCAAGGGGGGTTCTATTAGATGAGTTGATAGAGGGACTTTAGTAGATGATCTTTATGGAGGGAAAAAGAGTTAGCTAGTTACCTCACTATCGGAAGCAAAATCTTCATCCAGAGCTATGCAGCTAGGATGGACTAGCCTACAGAAGAGGTGGAATGCCATTCTTGCCACTAGGAATCATATAAATGTAAAGTGAAGGAGCCTCTAATCCATTCATGCAGACAGAGGGAAGGAAGATTTGATCCTAACTAGAACACTCTGGAAGCTTCCATTGCCTCACTGATGCCTTCTCTCGGTTTCAATATATCTTTGCAAAATAGCCGAGGGGCAGTTAACCAAGACCAAACTGATGAGCTACGAAAGAAGGGTTGTAAAATTCATAGGTTGGAAGGTTGCCTAGAAGAAAAGAACCTATGGACATTTTACCGTGGCCATGACGAAATTCAGCGGGTAGAACACAAGGTTTGATGAAATAATTTAAGATTGTAGCTGTTGTTTCATCTGAATAGCCTGATTCAAATCAAAATTTGAATGGGAAGACCAACTCATTGTTTTCATCTTCATCATAGGCTAGCCTGGTAAGAATATCTGCTTCGAACCCTCTATAAAACTTCTTAAAGGGGTGACCCACATCGACAGCAATTGTTATGGCCAATGTAGCTTCACCATAGTTCATACACTAGCGGGTTCTTCCTTCTTTGCCTTTGTATTCCTCATCAAAGTTGAAAGAGGGAAAGCTCAAATTCTAGAGATTTGGCTTCACAATCTTGTGCATATACAAATTTAACCACATTTGTATTAACCACCAAGGGCCGCTGATGGTGTGCACTGCTTCATTCTTCAGCAGCTGAGCAGCCACTTGGTGCATTAAATGGTAAACTGATCCTAACAGATATTTTCTAAGAGGAATCTCAACACCTACTGCTAGATGCTCTTCCAAGAGTTTGTGATTGTAAGTCGGACCATAAGATGACCCACAGAAGATGAATCTTTCTAACCACATATTTAGAAAACCCACATGTTCTCTTTTGCTAATAGTTGATTCATTTTCAATGTGGTTCTAGATGTAGCTTGCCCATCCTATGTAGTCTGATATTTTTGCTAGTTTCTTTTACCCAGCACCTTAGAGTTTGCATGGCCGCATTGGTCCTGTTATTCTAAGGACAATCAACATATAAACATCAGCCAATGTGATAGTCATCGGACCGTTACCAAAGATAAAAGCATTCAAGGTGTTGGGCTAGAAGTAAGAAGCAACAATTAGGAGTAAATGATTTCTTTCCATCCCGGACAGTGAAAGTGGTAGGCATTGGCTTAAATCGTAAACTTCCCAATCTCTGCCCTTTTTGTCTAACACTCTTTGGAACCAGTCTCTCCGTCCCTTAGGCATTTTGGGCCAATTCCTAAAGGGATTTTTGGTGTTCCAAGAAGATAGATCTACTAAGGACTGCCTGAAAGGAATTTGATTGGTTTCTTGGTTGATAAAGTCCAAAGCATTAATATCTCCCATGGGTCCAAGGTAATAGGCATTTGGAACAACAGATGAAGGGATCAAAATTTCATTTTCCATTCCCTGGGAAGCCAAATGAGGTAAACTTAAGGAAAAGGAAAAATACAGAGAAGTGGCTTATAGTTGAAGGGTAGAAATTTGGAGACGTACCTCAGGGATGTAGTCGTTGGTCACCATTTTAGTTGGAATAGATTTGAATCTGAGAAAGGGTTGTAGAGGAGTAACTTGAAAAGCAGCTCGAGCAAAGTAGAGAAACTGCTAGGGTTGAAGCCCTGGTGGTGGCGGCTTTAGTTATTAAGGCTTGCTCGAAGAAGAAGGTGAAAGTAAATCGGCCGAGTGGATTGAAGGTGATACTATTGGGATGCTATATAAAGTTTGGCCCGAAAAGTCAGGACTCACGCGTTTGTTTCGGAATAGGTAGTTACAACACGGTGAACAGATGAATGGAATTTTGGAATAAAATTATTTTTATCCCAAAATTGGGGGGCATGTCTTATACCAAAATTTGGAAAGAAGAACGTGGGAACTCGAAGCTTCTAAGATTGTATCTTCAAGAAATCGATCAGGTGTGAATCGATATCGGCTGGTTTTGATGTAGTGTCGGAATCAGCTATTTTATAGATGATGTTAGCGGACAACATTAATGGACTATGTACGGATGGCGTCGGGGAGAATATGTTGGACTCTACAAAAAGGAAAAGGTTAGGGTCCATTTTATCTTAAGTTAGAAATATTTTCTTTTATTTCAAGAATTGTAATGAGTCGTATTTGAGTAGGATTCATGTTTAGGTTCTGGGTATAAATATTAGGCCCCATTTATTGTAAGAGGATGAATCAAACAAACACAAATACCTTTTCTAGCTTCACGCCAACCCTTAGGAGTAGGAGTACTGTAGATCTCGACGAGTTCTTCAACAAGCAGGGCTGCATCGACTGATCGACCTCTGGCTTGTCTATGAGTACCGTCACGACTTGTATTATTACTTGTAAGGCTGCATTAGCCGATTGATCTCTTACGAGTTATAATATAAGTTAGGTATCGATCTGTATCATAATTTATAAGGCTGCATCAGCTGATTGATCTCTTACGAATCATAATATAGATTAAAGTTATCGAACTTGTGTTAAATTACTTGTTGTTTAATACAATATCACCGGTTATCGAATCTGCTAAGATTAATAAGATTTTTCTTGCTATTTTTGGTTGATTCACCAGTTATCGATCTTGTTATAATTAATGTTCCATTAATTATAACAAATCATCTGATTGAGATAGAGATAGATCGGCATCATAACATCATAATTGATGGCTTGATTCTGCTAGATCGGCTATTTTTATCTCTATCTAATCAAGCATAGTATTCATTCAAAGGCATGTTTCAATCTTGAATAAACTCACTAGTTAATGAGATCTAATCTAATGACACTACCATAGCTGCATTGATCTGGTCGATCATCACTGGTAAGACTTTGGATTAGAGATCATCGATTAGTGATTTTGTTCATGATCGGGATATGTACTTTGTTTGTTTGCTATGCATGCATCGGCTATTTTAGCCGATTCGCCTGTGCTTTCACACATATAGCAATATTTTTATGAACCTGTCGATATATGGATGGTTTAATAGATTCTTTGGTTTTAGATTATTGTCATCATCATAGCTGCATCGATCTGGTCGAACCTCACTATTGATGGTAACAAATTAGATTCAGAGTGTTTGTAGATTCATTCGTACTAGACAGTCGATTTGTTCGCATGTTATATCCTTTCTCGTTAAACTTATCGGCTCGATGCTTTACACTAGTTATATCCATCCAGCTGATGATGTTTCTTTATATTACATATATCTGGGTGAACCATACTTGTTGTCATAAATCAATCATGACCCACGAGCATCACAGTCCTTAATAGTCGATTTCTCCTTGTATCGGCTATTTAGTCGATTCCCCTGTTTAGCTGCTCTCGAAGCAGCATACTTAGAACTATCCAGGCAACACCGACATGTTCCACCCTAAATTACTGATAAAACTTTCTCTCCATCTCAGACATAGGTCAAATTGACTAGCACGCCTTTAGGATTTTCAGGATTGACTGGTCCTATGTTGAAGCTAAGCAGATCTACGGGCTGACTTCGCTTAGATCATTCCGGCTTGCAGCGTGTCAGGCGCATCGCCCCATTTTTTGGGCCGACAAATGCAGAGCATGAAGTCACAGTGCATCAATAACTCATGAACAAGGATGGGTCAGTCGTGCATAATCCGACACGTGTGACATCTATGAAGGGCGCATCTACCAGCTATACGGTCACGACGACTAAGGCATTACTAGCACGACTGACTTAAAGGTCGCATACTGCACGAGAGTTAGTCCATCGGAGAAAGCCTAGTTAAACCTATTCTGAATACTTAACTATAACAATAGGGCTACTTATATATTTCGTAGTTAAACGCCCTAACTTTTTGCAAAAATAGGTTGACAAATTTTAGTTTAGAAAAGGATTTTGAATCTTTATTTCCTCATTTATGCTCCGATACCACCTATGGCAGAACCACCTAATTTAATGCCTCCTAGGAGTACTTATCTTCCATTAGACACTAAGTACCCAAGAGAGGACACTAAACTATGCAGTTTCGTCAAGCACACCCTAAGGGAGAACTTGAAAATCTAGATTTTTTCCATCCGGATCATAAATGAGAGAATAAAGCTTACAACATTCTTAAGCCATTTCTTACATCACTTTATTTTAGTAGCAGAATATTACCTCAATTTATTATAATAGCAGAATATCATAATGTTATCAGAGTTACAGAGGAAGCAGGATTTATTTAAGGACATGGTGAAGCATTAACATAGTGGACATTTTTATACAAGAGATGCTAGCAGATTTTACATCTTCTCTTATAAAAAAAACCTTTCATGAGGGTTATAAATAAACACTATGGTCATAGTGTGAAAGGAATCCTCTCTGAGCCCACTAGGAGGTTTCCACATACAAGAGTCAGCTCATGTATCCTTCGATCACCTACAACAGGAGGAATAAAACTCTGAGTACTCGATTGTACTTAGCAAGACTTACCCGATAGAAGGAAAATAAAAGACTCCAAGTATATGCAAGGCTTATTTGGCTTATGGTTTATTGCATCTACGAAAGCATTACTAAATGTGTGTCCTTTATTTAATTTTATTAGCAGTCATCATTAGTTCATTAACTAACCATTCTATGTAAGCACCTAGGCTACTTTCAAGCAGGTGGTAAGCAATTAGAACCTTTTACCATCTTCCATAGTTCTAGTTCTTACTATAGTGCTAGACCATAGCCAAGTCATACAATGTCACAGAAATGGCAATTCATGAATCAATGTATCCTAGCTGGGTACCCCAAAACACACGCCCCATTTATACCCCAGGCACAAACAAGATGAACCCATTCCACTTCTATCATAGGGTCTAGGTCCCCATCCAAACTTTGACTCCAAGCCCCCACACTTGAGACCCAGTCTCAGCATGGTGATTAGACCTCCACCTTTCCCCACCTCCAATTAGTCAGTCCGGAAAAAGCCGGAACCCATGACAAGAGCGTAATAGGCCTTCCCACTCCCATAAGCAAGTATGTGCTCAGGATAATAAGTCTATGACCTGACTATTATCCACAGCAATGGATGGTCCTCAATTGACACAGGCGGAACAAGTGCCATTAGAGCCTCGCTCGAATGCCTAACCAAGTCCAGATCTAAAGTACCATTCTACTCAGTCTCCAATTATCATTCATGTATATTTAATGTGATAGTAATATAATAACACAATAATATCTTTCCTATCTCTCACGAGTGACAGGCAATTACTTGACTTCTACCGGATCCTAGAGCAAAGCAAGCTACACAATCCTAACATGCTAGTAGGACTCATAGGATAAGGATATATATATGTGCAAGTGGGTTTCATTAAATTCCTCAGAACTTAATGCACAAGCATAAAATAAAGTACAGAATAATATGGGTTATGCATCAGGGCTTGCCTGGATAAGATATAACCAAAAGTTAGCATTCTATCATGGTGACACAATCATCAAGGCACCATCTTTTCTGCTACTTCAGTCGACTCCCTGATCCATCGTTGTTTCTATTATGATATACGTGGATGCAATGCAGAGACGCAACTAATCAACGGTAACCGCAACTCTTAAATATATTATTACGCTCCACAAGCTTCCGAGCTAGCTTTAATGACTAACGTACTGGTTTATGTATCCACGTCATCAAGTAAGGCTTCGCCTCCGAAAAAATATTTTAGTTCTAAAATCCCAAGGTGTTTCGGCATTTTGTTGAGTAAACATATATTTTCGATCTAGGGCTCATTTAGCTACCTTAACAAACTAATTATTATGGAGTGACAAAATTATAGTGAGCACCTAATAATGTGAGGAATTTACTATGAAAGTTTTAGAGCCAACACTATCACCAATTTATCACAAATTCCTATAAGTTTATATCTTACAATATTAAGCATCTCAAATTAATTAGATAACTCTAGAAAATATTATAAAACTATGTGAACAAAATATACTAGCAGATAGATCATGAATTTAGGAACCTAACAAAATTAGTTTCACAATTTTTGGTTAACTACACAATTTTATATTGAATTTACAAGTTTACCTTAGAAACTAAATTAGAAAATGCTTAGAAAAGGAAAAGGGCCGGTGGCAACCATTTGGCCCAGCGGCCCAGCGTAGAGAAAGGCCCACGCGTGAGATGACCCACGGTGGGGAGCCCGCGATGGCACTTAAGCAAATGAGCCCATGGACTTTTCCCAAACCACAACTTGGTCCTAATACTATTTCTTCCTTTCTCTAGTAAGTTCAATTAACCCCCTAGATTTTTCCAAATTTCCCCACGTGCACCCCCATTCATCCCGTGCACGGCGGCACGGCGAGCGGCAGCACTAGGCGTCCATGCCAGCCACTAGAGGCTTACGCGGACCCACCTAGCGGGTCAATCACCATCTACGGCTAAATGCGCTACGATGGGTGGCGGTTAGGGACTCGAAGATGCACTGGCGTGAGCTACAGCGGTGAGCGACTATCCGTGGTGGCGGTGCAACTATTCCGGCAAGCCTATGCCCTCACGTCAAGGTAGAGATGGCGGAGAAGAAGTCGTAGCTCACCATGGTGTATGCCCACTAACGGTTGAAACTGGGAAGCGTTGTGGAGGTCTGGCCATGTGCGACCGAGCGGGGTGGCAGCCCTCGGCGATGGACACTAGCACGTCACCCCACCGACAATGAGTAACCTAGGCAAAATATCATGAGCACCAAATAGAGGAAGTCAAGGCGAGCTCAGGGTTATGAGCAATTGAACTGCTACCACTCCTACATGCCTTACCTCTTAGCCCATTGATTCAGCGATGCCCATGACCAGCAACGAGCACAAGGCTAATTACCTATTGGTAGGGCATGATCAAGCTTGAGGGGAAGGAGATAGCTAGATTACTTCCTAAGCTACCCGCTAGAGTGAGGAATTGAATGGCGAAGCTACTGGCGCTAGGCAAATTGGAGGGTGGAAAAGCAGAGCTCAAGCTATGGTGAAGCCGTGGACAAGCACACGAGTGAGCACGAGTGGATTAAGATGGGTGGCTCTGATCAATAGCTGCAACATGAGCACATGCGTACAGGTGGCAAAATAGTGGAGGGATTGGCGCAACACACTTGAAGTGGAGTGACCAAACCCGAGCCGGTTGCATCAGTAATGGCTAGCGAGGGCAAGTGAGGCAGGAAGGCTTCCCATCGCCACTGTGAGCCGGCCATTGACCAGACATGGCGGCAGCGGCATATGCCAAGGGCACGACATAGTAGGTGATACAAACGCCATGTCAAGCAAGCGATGTAGCCAAAACCACGGCGTGGGAAATCCTCCTGTTGTGAGTTACATGTTTGCGCTGGCCCTAATGACGTGTGGGTGCAAGCCTACTCCTTCGACCATCAGGCTTGTCCCGCCGCTTCCACAGCAGGCGGGACAAGGCCAGCAATGCCACCGAAGGGCGCGATAACCACATCCTCTTCACCTCTCATTCACCAATGGTGTTTGTGCTCACAGCACGCTTCCACAGCATGGGAACATCACCGCACCTCTCTACCTCCTGCTCGTCGCCAGTGGACGTGGCCACCGGATCCCGACACTCCACTGAGGTCGCAACAACCTTCTGGCTCTCCTTGGAGAAGATCATGTCATCGCCCACCTCTGTGGGGTCCTCCGACTTGAGCTCTGACTAGACATCGCTCCTATTTTCCCCGACCCGCATGCACTGGGTGATCTCCTTCTCATGCTTCCACCGAGCCTCCTTGGCTTTCTACTTCTTCCTGGCATCCACCACCTCCTTCTAGGTGGCTTGCCGCGCTGCGCCCTTTGGCCCCTTCAGAAGGTGCGGTCGGGACTTGTAAACTCCAAGTCCCTACAAAATAGGCGACTCAACATCAAAAACTAGGAGAGCAGAGGGTAAAAGAGCATAGAGTAAAAGAGAAGAGAGCATACCTGTTTGGACACCACCATGGAGTTGAGGGGTCCGGGCTTTCCGTCAAGGGTCTCCCTAGGCCTCATCTGCGGCACACGGTCAAGGCAACTCCAGACCTCGTTGTTCGATAGCTCCTTCGGCGACACACAGTCAGGGCCCATCGGGCCGTTGTACTTCCACATTGGTCGCGTCCTCTCCGCCAATGGAGCAACCCAACGGTGGAAGAGGGTATGGAATACCTGCACCCCATCGAGGCCACGCCGCATGAACTTCTAGAGCTTTGCCTCGATAATCTCCACCTTATGCTTCTACCAATCGGTAGGGCCCCACGACCAGTTGTCCAGCTTCTCCAGCCTCCTACCAGTGAAAGGAGGGAATGGTGCTTCCACTGGGTTCTTGATGTAGAACCATTCCCCGTGCCACCTCCGATTAGAATCATAGGGAGTATACATGGGGTATGAGCCCCCATGCTCGATTTCTTCTATAGGGCAAAACCCCCCACCAGCGCGGTCTTGGGCAGATTCCCCACCGACAAGGTTCACCCAGAGAACATCCGCCAAAAGAAGTCCATGTGTGGCTCTAGGAAGGCCTCGCACACTGTAACAAAGCCGGCGATATGCTCACCCTAGTCGAATTGAGGTGCTGCAGCTCCAGACCCCACATAGGAACCAGTGTGTGGGGTACCCTAGCCCATGCTCATGGAAGGCAAGGAAGGAAACCACCTCGTCAGGCCAAGGTTGCGGGAAATCCTCCCTCCTGGGAACCCTCCAACATGCCACCTCCTTCGGCGGTAGAAACCCCTTCTCGACGAAGGCCTCTAGCACCAACTCCATCACAATGGATGACCTCCAGCTCAACATTTTGCTCCAGATTCACAAAAAGATTTGTGAGTTTTCCCCTCTCCCTCGCACTCCCCTTTTTCTCTCCTAGGAACCACCATGGCACTCAGACGCTCTTGGCAAGAAGGAAGAAAGAGAAGAGACAACAGAAGAGGAATAGGCGATGCTTAGCCCCATCAACATCTAGCCACTGTCAAAAAAGTATAGGTCAGTCACACTCCAAAAAACTAACAGCAACATCAAAAAGAAAAATGCATATCAGGATGAAAGCGGTACGACTCTGAAGCCCTAACCCAACATCTATGGGCCCATAGGGCGAGAACCGCTCCTGAGTCATGACCTGTGCCCCCTCGCTTCAATCGGAGGAGTCAACCCAACCAGCTCCTGCTCAGCCTATGAGTCACCATGACCTTTGGCTCGAGGCACGCTGACTGGAGTAGTTGGTGGGAAATCCTCCTGTTGTGAGTTGCACGCTGGCGCCGGCCCCAACGACGTGTGGGTGCGAGCCCGCTCCTTCATCCGTCGGGCTTGTCCCACCCCATCCATAGCAGGTGGGGATGAGGCCGACAATGCCATTGAAGGGCATGATAATCGCGTCTGCTTCACCTCTCATTCACCAACAGCGTCCACACTCACAACATGCTTCTGTAGCGTGGGAATATCACCGCGCCTATCTACCTCCTGCTCACCGCCAGCAGACACGACCATCGGATCCCGACATTGTGCCAATGTCGCAACAACCTCCTAGCTCTCCTCCTCAGAGAAGAAGATCATGTCATCGCCCACCTCTGTGGGGTCCTCTGACTCAAGGCCTGACTCGACATCACTCCTATTCTCCCTGACCCACACGCGCCGGGTGATCTCCTTCTCCTTCTCATGCTTCCACCGAGCCTCCTTGGCTTTATTCTTCTTCCTAGCATCCACCGCCTCCTTCTAGGTGGTTTTCCATGCCACGCCCTTTGGCCCCTTCACAAGGTGTGGCCAGGACTTGTCAACTCCAAGTCCCTACAAAATAGGCGACTCAAAATAAAAAATTAGGAGAGCAGAGGGTAAAAGAACATGGAGTAAAAGAGAGGAGAGCATACCAGTTTGGACACCACCGTGGAGTTGAGGGATCCAGGCTTTCCATCAAGGGTCTCCCTAGGCCTTGTCTATAGCACACGATCAAGGCGACTCCAGACATCGTCGTTCGGTAGCTCCTCCAGCGACACACGGTCAAGGTCCATCAGGCCATTGTACTTCCACATTGGTCACGTCCTCTCTACCAACAGAGCAACCCGATGGCAGAAGAGGGTATGGAATACCCGCACCCCATCTAGGCCACGCCGTATGAACTTCTAGAGCTCCACCTCGATAATCTCCACCTTATGCTTCTACCGATTGGCAGGGCCCTATGACCAGCTGTCTAGCTTCTCTGGCCTCCTATCGGTGAAAGGAGGGAATGGTGCTTCCACTGGGTTCATGATGTAGAACCATTTCCCATGCCACCCCCGATTAGAATCATAGGGAGTATACATGGGGTACGAGCCCCTGCGCTCGATTTCTTCTATAGGGCAAAACCCCCCACCGGCACGGTCTCGGGCGGATTCCCCACTGATAAAGTTCGCCCAGAGAACATCCGCCGAAAGAAGTCCATGTGCGGCTCCATCCCAAGGAAGGCCTCACACATGGTAACAAAGCCGGCGATATGTAGCACCCCAGATAGATTGAGGTGCTGCAGCTCCAGACCCCACTCATTGAGGAGCCCGCACAGGAACCAGTGCTTGGGGTACCCTAGCCCACGCTCATGGAAGGCAAGTTAGGAAACCACCTTGTCGGGCCAAGGTTGTGGGAAATCCTCCCTCTCGAGAACCCTCCAATGCGCCATCTCCTTCGGCGGCAGAAACCCCTTCTCGACGATGGCCTCCAGCATTGACTCCCTCACAATGGATGACCTCTAGCCTGACATTTTGTTCTGGATTCACGAAAGGATTTGTGAGTTTTCCCCTCTCCCTCGCTCTCCCCTTTTTCTCTCCTAGGAACCACCATGGCACTCAGACGCTCTTGGCAAGAAGGAAGAAAGAGAAGAGACGATGGATGAGGAATAGGTGAAGGAACAGGGTGAAAGCCCTCTCCCATCTCCTACTTAAAGAAAGGGGCACGACGGTTGAGAAGGGTGCGGCGATCGGAGAAAGGCAAAATGATGGGGGTGAAATACCCTCTCCCTTCCCATTCAATGAGGATGGGATACGATGGGACGCGCCTTGACCAATGGGACGCACACTGACTGATAGAATGAGCATGGTCAGACAGGACGTGGTTTGGGTATGGCCCACCACTACCACATGACCAGGCGCGAGAAACAAAGCACCACACACATAGGTGGCTCTTCGCCTTCCTAGGCGGGACTTGGAAAACCCCAAACAATGGGATCTCCGCTAGGAGAGACCATTGAGCTTCCTAAAGTCAATCGAACGGCACAGGAAAACACCGAGAGACAGGTAAGGAGCAAAGGGATGCCCCATGTAGGCTATGCCAACTCTATCACGAATGACAAGCGTGGATCCCAGTCAGACATTTCCGATTAAAGCTCTTCAAACCCCGTAACTCGAGTCATCAAGGTAACATTACCAAACCCCACTATTTCTTTATCTAATCATTCATGCATCCATACAAGCATTCATTCCATACACCCATGCCCCTTGGACGATTCGGGCCTAAAGCGGTAGTTGCACATGCATCACAACGCTCCGTGTTGCATCACAAAGTGGTAGTTGCCTCATTCAACATGAGCAAGGACCGACCGGGGTTCAAAGGCCGGCCCATGAAGGGCTCAAGGCTGCCTCACGTCAAACAGAGCCAGGGGAGAAAATGCAGATGAGCCCCATGTGGCCCTCACCCAATCTGCCCCAAAGCAGACAGGGTCATCTCAACCTTCTCGTTCGATCCTAAACCTCTACCAAACCCCATAGAATCTCCATCGGGGGGAGGCCAGTGGGCCACCTGGGTCAGTCTCTAGAATGACCTAGGCATCTACTAGGTTGTAGTTAAAGGAGCAGTGGAATATCACAAGAGGGCTATGCCGACCCCGTCATGAACGATGGACCCAGATTCCACTCGATTATACCCATTAGCGAGCTCACCGAGCGCGTCACTCGAGCCTGAGTGATTGAGGCAAGCGACAAAGCTTAGCCCCTCCGGTTGTGAGAAACTGAGGATGGGGTAATGCACAAAACTCAAACCGACCCCTACCAAGCCCAATGGGGCTCAAGGGCTCAAGACACCTAAAACTAAATTGCCTTGGCTACATGGGCTGCACTGACACCAGGATCCACGAGCTCTGCCTCGTCTAATCCCTAAAGGAACTGCCTTAGCTATGTACGCTGCATTGACTCTTGGATATGTGAGCTCTGCCTTGCCCGATCCCTAAACTAACTACATCGGCTGTGTGGGCTGCATCGGTGCCAGGATCCGCAAGCTCCAACTCACCCAATCCCTAAACTAACTGCCTTGGCTATGCGGGCTGCACCAATGCTAGGATCTGCAAGCTCTACCTCGTCCTATCCCTAAACTAACTGCCTTGGCTACGTGGGCTACACCGATGCCAGGATCTACGAGCTCTGTCTCGCCCGATCCCTAAAACTAACTGCCTCAGCTACGTGGGCTGCACCGACGCTAGGATCTGTGAGCTCCACCTCACCCGATCCCTAGACTAAACTGCCTCAGCTATATGGGCTGCACCGATGCCAGGATCCGTGAGCTCCGCCTCGCCTGATCCTGACTCTGTCTCAACTAAAAACACACACACACACCCACTGACAAAACCCCCCAAGCGATCTTGCCTGAGTCACTCGGGGGCTACACCCGCAGGTGGGCTCGCATGCACCCACTGACGAAATGAAACCTCCCCCACTAGCAACATGAAAAACCCCCTAGACGATTCTACCCCAATCACCCAGGGGCTCGGGGGCTACACCCGCAGGTGCGCTCACACGCACCCACCGTCAAAGACAAAAATCCCCCAAATGATTCTACCTAAATCGCCTAGGGGATCAGGGGCTCTTGTTGGGTTCATAAACTCAGGGTCCCTCATGGGCCAACTTCCCAACAAAAGGCTCAGCCTAGTAGACAATGTTGCAAATGACGCACAACTCCTAGGCTGGCCCAAATACCTAGACGACAGGCTAGAAGAGCGATCCAATCTCTGACCAGAAGGCCTGGCCAAGGAGGAATGGCACCCACTTCCAACTCCAGCCCACCTCTTCGACCAGAGCGCTCGCTTTGGTCTCTAGCCCACCTTTGGACGGCCTCTCCGACTGGAAGGCCTAGCCAAACACCACTTTTGACTTCAATCTGTGTCTTTGACTGGGGATGCACCGAACCCCTGCTCACTACTCTTCTCCAACTAACACATTCAGAGCCGACTAGGACTAATCGATCGGGGAAGCCCACTCGGTAAGGACCAGGAAACAAACAAAGAGAGTAAGGTAGCGCACTCAAGTCAACTACAATACCAAGGACCGTACCCTATACACCTACAGGATAGTACCCTACGACCTCCCTGGCATGACAGAACGCAAGCAGTGTTGTAGGCACCGACATTTTCCCCTATAGTGTTGTGGGAGCCATCAACCCCCATACCAGACAAATACGGTAAGGCTCCCCCATGTGCCTCTGAGGCATCAACAGTGTTGTGGGTGCCACATTTACCATACCAGGCGAACATGGTAAAACCCCTTGCATGCCTCTAGGCATCAACAGTATGGCAGGCACCGACATCTGCCATACCCGAAGAAGATGATCCAACCTCCCATGTGCATCTGACACTAAATAGTATTGCGGGCGCCTACCATCATCCTATACCCGTCGACGTAGGCAACAAGACTTAATAGCATACAACTCTCTCCCTCTCACTTGTAAGGCCATCCCCTTCATCTATAAAAGGGGATGTGCTCTCTCCCAAAATTAAGTTGATTCAGATTGATCAGTTCACTAGTACACCACAACAGAACCACCAGGTTCAGACCACGAGCACATGCTCGAACACTTAGCACATAATAGGGCTCCCATCACTCTTGGCCCTTCAGACTAGAGTCCGACTGGACCTCTTGTACTCTCCATATTTCTCCCTTCCGTTTGTAACCACACTGCAAACTTTGAGCACCTAGGCTCAGGAATAAAGTCAACGACCGACTCAAACTGGATGTAGGGAACGTTGCCTGAACCAGTATAAACCCTATGTCATTGAGTTCTAGGCCACCTCCGATCACAACGTACGGCAAAACTACAAATATTTACATGTTGGTCACTTTCTGCACCGACACTTTGAAAGCTCACTAACTTAGTGAAGTAACATAGGCTTTGTGTGCTTAGAGACTATAGCGACTAGAATTGTGATAGGTGGCTTGCATTTTTAAAAGGCTAGCGCAACATTCGCTTCGCCTCATTATTGTCTAACCGCTTTTCTTAGTATTGTTGTAGAAATTTTTATAGGCTATTAACCCCCATCTAGCCATTAGGACCTTTCACATGCTCAACAAAGTTTAACCCACCTAATATAATGTGTAGCAAAAGTTCACACAGACATGCATGCAAATAAGAGTTCACATATTTACAAGGGCATCCCACAGATCAAACCTAGTCATCACCACTAGTACTACTGGTACGTCCCATAGATCAAGGGTTGAGGAGGGCGTGCAGGATCTCATCCATGTCCACCTTCGCTAAAATGGCGTTGGTGGTCGGCTCAAAACTCTCGGCTAGATCGACGATGTCATCGTCCTTCGATTCCAGCAAAAAACACTGCTCTACCACCCGGACGTTCACCGTAGCACCAATCTAAAGCTGGGCAGTAACTAGCACTGTGGCAGCCCCCTGATGAATGGCTTTAGCCACCATGGCTCGAAGGAGGGCTGGCAGGGCTCGGAATGGCTCCTCGGTGAATAGATTATTCATGGGGAAGCCCACTTTACGGGCAGCTTGCACGAATAGCTACAGGGTCTCAATCCGCATCCTCAGTTCTACAAGAAGGTTCATCATGTTTGGCCCTACTCTGTGAGGATCTCCTAGATGACTTGCAGCTTGGAGAACTTAGTTATGGAAGCTTGAAGTGCATCGCGCGAGGCATCCAGCTCACCGCGTAGCATCTCAGCATTTAGCCTGGTCACTAACAAAACTGCTTGGACCTCACGGTAATCCTTCAATAATTGATGGTAGTCTATGTCGTTTGAGGATTCACGCTCTTTTGACGATTCGTCCACTTTAGAACCAGAGGGCTATGCGGGGATAGAGGGGCTCGATGGCGGCAAGCGGTGATGGGATGACTGTCCAGCACCACCAGGGGAATGCCCTAAGACTGAGGATGGCGCCACCATGGAGGAAGCACTGCACAATGCAATCCAAGTTCAAGCCCATATAGGATAAGGGGAGAGCAATCTAATTGAGAAGGCAAATGACTTTTACCAAACTGACCGAGCAGCATGGCATAGAATCACGGGCAACTGCCTCCATCGGGGGATGCCTCGTAGGGCCGCTTTTTGAGCACAACCATGAATAAAGAACTGGGCTCTAGGGCCAACAAGGCTTGGGATGCCATCACACCCATGTTCACCTATTGAGATAGTTGGCAAATTCCAAATACTAGTTAAATCAAACAACATGAACACAAATACTAGTGTGAGCATTGCTCACATACTCTAGTTAAATGAAGATAAACAACATGAATAGCGGTATGGTGATGATCCACCTCCAAAGGGGGAACTAGCGGGTGAGAGACCACACCGACGAGAGGTCCCTCTATCAGTGGAGGATTGCTAGCGTGGAAGGCCTCCAGGGCCTCCCCATCAATAGATGACTTTGTTGGCTCCACCATGGTCCTAGCAGGAGGTGTCGGTGGTGCAGTAGGATGGAAGGCAAAAGCTTTGGGATAGAATCAGGAGCTCTAGAGAGAGAAGGCAGCAGGTGTATAACTTTCCCTCTTGCCCCTCATCTCTGCTGCTATAGTTTGGGGGCCATCGACCACCCCATGATCGAGATGTTTCTGTGGGTGGGCAGTGTGGCTTCACCCTGTCATGTTAATGCAATGGGCTGAAGGCGACGTCCCCTGCTATAATAGGCTACTAACACCACCCATGTGCACGTGCCTACGTGGGAATGCAGGAGCACATCATTTGGGAAGTCAAGATTTCAGACGGCTGGACCTTGTGTGATCCTATGAAGTATAAAATTCTGAATAAAAATAATCTTTGATGCATGCTTCTTGCAAATTCAACAAATCTTATTGAATACATGAAAATAAGATGATTTGGGTTCAACACAGATCAAAACCACTCATGAGTCATGACTACTACTACAACTGATACAAATTGACCGAGTGTACTCCGTAGGAAATAGTTTTACTCATAGCTCAGTACTGTATAGTGTCCGACGAGATAAAATGTGCCACATTAGACTTTCATATGAGCACAGTAAAATATTAGAGTGAAGCAAATGTGGTAGGAAAGCTGGACACAAGAAGTGATTCAAGAAAAAGAGCTTCTGACATGCTTGAGACTTGAATGCCTAGTTTAGTTGTGATAAGTGTTTTATGTACCTATTTGATTCCAATCCAACTAGTCATAGCAGTCGAGGGGCAGACTGAAGAGTGAGATGTGTCCGGCTCAATCAGATTTGGTCTATTGGCCCGGTCAAATTTGGTCTATCGACGGTGAAGTCACCATGAGTTAATTCCCAACTACTTGCATCACCATTACTTGCACTTCTCCATCTTTGGCTAGCCTATTTAACCCGGGTCTCGATACATTGTTGGGCTCAATCCACACACTCTTCAATCCACACACTGGTGAGGCAATCATCTTTCTTCATTGCATAGAGGTGTATTGTCTTCTTCCTTGCACCTCTCATGGCCTGGAGCCCGTGAGAGGTTCAAGATGGAGAAGGCCTTCAAGATTGGGTACTTTAGATTTCATAATCTTGTTGCATTTGAGCATTGGGATGTAGATCTACATCCCTTGATCCTCAGAGGTAGCAAGATTATGGAATATAAAGCACCTCACTGAGATGCTGGTCTAAGTTTTGTAGGTATGCCTTCTCCATCCTTTGTGAGGTGCTACTATTGAATAGGAGCTTGACCTTGATGATTGTAGATCTTGTGTTAATAGAAGATCTATAATCATCTGGTTCTCTCCTATTTTGGGGCTCCATACTCGATTAAGGGTGCTTCAAGTTTGCTAGGTGCTCGTTCTTCAAGATTGGGTGCTTAGAGCATCTCTAAGAGTACCCAATATTTTCTTCCCAAAAACATGAAGTTTTACGACTCCTAATAAAGTATTGGAAGGAATAAAGAAGGCGATCTCCCAAGTTTCTAATAATTAGCCAGTTAGTTGTGTTATTAGTCCATACGTGTTTGTATGGTAGACGTAGCATCCTACCAGAGTTCATCAGTAGACCTTACTACCTTCCCTATGTTCCCTTGTTCTTGGAAAATTAGCAAAGGAGTAAACAAAGTCCATTTGATGTATGTCACATTGCATGGTGCACTAAAGTCTAGCCTATGTTGTTTCCTAGTGGCCGGACAATCCTACGCGTTGACCCAGATTTAAAAACAGGGTCCAAACTTAAAATTGTAAATGACACAGTAATAAGCATCATAGGAAAACAAGGAAAAAAGCGACTTGCCCGTATGAACTTTGAAGAAAGAAATCTATAGTGAAATGCAACCAACAGGGTCTAGACCTTGCTCAATAGAGTTTAACCCACCTAATACAAAGTGCAGCCAAAGTTCACATAGACATGTAAATAAGAGTTCACATATTTGCAAGGGTGTCCCAGAGATCAAACCTAGTCATGACTACTAGTACTACTGATACGTCCCACAGATCAATGGTAGAGGCGGGTGTGCAAGATCTACTCCATGTTCAGCTTTGCTAAGATTCCATTGGCGGCTAGCTAGAGGCTCTTGATGAGATCATCGATCTTATTGTCCTCCAATCCTGGTGAAAAACCCTACTCCACCACTCGAACATTCACCACCTCACCAAACTAAAGCTAGGCAGTGGCTAGCACTGTGGCAACCGCTTGATGAACGGCTTCGGACACCATAGCCACCTTGTCTCTTCACGCCTGCATGGCTTCCTGCTGGGCCATGACAAGTGCGGCATGCGTGGCCACCAAGTCACTATGCAGCATGTTGGCATGCAGCCTGGACACACACAACATGCTCGAACCTCATGGTAATGCTTCAATAACTTATGATATTTTTTGTCACCTAAAGATTCGCCCACTTTAGAACCAGAGGGCTATGTGGGGACAGATGGGCTCAACAGTGGCAAATAGTGATAGGACGACTCTCCGGCACCACCGGTGGGAAGCCCCACTATGGGGGCAGTGCTACCATGGAGGAATCACTGCACAATGCAAGACAAGTTCAACCCCAGATGATAAGAGGGAGAGCAATTAGATTTAGATGGCAAACAATTAACCAATCTAACATGCGCCACATGGCACAGAATCGTCGGTGGCTGCCCTCATTGGTGATCCAGCCCTAGTTATTTGACAGCGCATGATGCCGGGCAATCTTCTTGTCGATGGCGTACATCCCATGTGGGCAGCGGTTGGCTCAAGCGAGGACATGCTCCCTAATGATGGATTGTGTCCAACCACGGGGCGTACTCTCTAGGCAAAGGGGGCAGAACAGCAAGCCATAGTGGCTGGCACGTATCATTAGCTCCTGGCTCTCGGGGACGGGAGTTGCATACCCATGTCGATGATCATCCTCTGTGTTCATCAAAATGTAGCCCAAAGAGCACTCGGACATGTCCTCGGTCGACAACAAGAGGGAGCATGAGGATACATGAGACTCGCTCATGATGTGGGCCAGCAAGAATAGAGGAGGCCATGTAGCCTATGATGATGGTCAAGTGGAGCGCACATGGAGTGGCGGTGGTGAGGGAACCATCAGTGCCGCTAGCGCTAGCGTCATCGTCGAGGGTGATAGGGAGAGCAATGGCAATCTAGGAGATGGCAGTGGGAGCACGATGGGACCACTAGTCTCCCACGATTGGACATCGACGCTGCCTTCATTGACACCGAAGCAGGGCGCACCATCGGCCCCGCCTCCTCCAAAGCAGGGAGAGCCAGTACACTAGAGGACGCAGGGACCGAAGCCGGGTGACCCTTGCTCGAGTAGCTCTTCATGGGCACGGTCTTAGTGGCAAGCAATAGGGAGGTGTAGTTTAGGACTTTGCGAGGTGAGGTGAGGGTTTTTTGCGCAATGCAAGGTGGAATGAAACAATGGGAGCGAGGCTAGGCTTTATGTATACACAGGACAAACGTTCTGTATGCATGCTATGAAGTATATAGTGCGATCCAATCTGGGCGTCCAGGTTGGTCAAACTTACATTGCTCGGACTATGAGCTATGCATACGGTTTAGGGCATCCACAATGGCAATTTGCAAATAGCTTTTTTATCTCTCTCCTTGATAGCCAATGGAATTCTTTCTAGACTAGCTATGTGTGAACTATTGGGAACACCCTTACAAGAAATAGATAAACATCATTTCAACACCAATGTCTCCTTTGTTCTGCATCACAAGTAAACAGTCAAACTTAAAATTGTAAATGACATAGTAACAAGCATCATAGGAAAACAAGGAAAAACTATGGAGGATACTGTTAGATGTGTTCAAATATACTGAGGTCAGACTTTCTTACGTGTGCAATAACATTTCAACACCAATGGCTCAGTGGTTCTACTTTAGACTGAGGCGAGACTTACTCATCGCTGCAAGGTTCTTGCAAGTTCAACAAAGATTGACACAGACATTCACATAAATACTTCATATATTAACAACGAGATACATATATAGTTGATGTTGTTGCCAAATTAAAATAAAGTCACCAACCAAATATATATACATAGATGTTTAACACAACATAACATGCACTAATTCAGAACTAATCTACCACATGGATGTGAATAACTTATAGCACTCCCATGAGATCCTACACTCCTCACTGTAGAACCTAGCCCACATATCCCATTCTTCACATCAGATGGGCACGCCACAACCGACGCTTGTGCATTGATGCCCATCTCGAGGAAGAACGGGGTGAAGAATGGGCTCTACATGCTGTGGCACCACGTCTTGCAACAGCCAGTGCACATCTTGGCGGCACCGCGTATAGGTCTGGTTCTTCCACGGCAGTGCAGCTGGCCCCGCTTTGTCGGTACCATAGAGCTTCCTCAATAGGCATCGGGCAATGTCATCATTGCCAGCGCCGGTATTGGACCTATAGAGCATGAGAGCATAGATGTACATACCAAGTTTATGGCCTGCCTTGGCAAAGTGATGAAGCTATTCAATCAGTGGCGTCAATGACCTACGGGCTTCCATGAAGATGGGACACAAGCCAGCGAGGAAGCAGGCTTCTAGGTTGCCCACACTAGATAGCCTAGTGGTGAGCAGGGCATGATAGTCATCATAGTAGTAGCACTCCCAGAAACCTTTATGCTACAGCACCCGACGTTGTGGTATGCACCGGCTAACTTTGGCAGTGCCACACACCCTGCGCATGTCCTAGCAGGTTGCCCATAGGCTGGCAAGGTTGCCCATGGGGGCATATGACTGTTCAGTGATGCGGCCAGCAATGTCCATGGCCAACTCCATCATTAGCCGATCCATCATGACATAGCCGAGGAAGAAGTAGGTCAGAGCACGCATGTGCGACAAACAATAATAGATATGGCATCGGAGAGAGGCGCAACTATGACGAGGCGGAGAGCACTAGAGAAATAGGGCCAATAGTTTATGTAGGTGGAGACTCCGTGTTCTTGAAGGATCACATACCATGTAAATGTGTCTCGGGGCAGCGAATCATCCAATGTGATGGTTCTTTCTCGAGGAACCAAACGGCGTCTTGCTCGAGTTCCAGGCGTCCATGTAAACGTGTCTCGGGAAAGTGAATCATAACAATGAAATACACTACGGCCTTCAAGATTAGGTGCTTTAGATTCCATAATCTTGTTGCACTAGAGCATCAAGATGCAAATCAGCATCCCTCAATCCTTAGAGGTAGCAAGATTATGGAATACAAAGCACCTCACTGAGATGCTGTTGCAAGTTTTGCGAGATGCTCCTTCTCCATCCCTTGTGAGGTGCTACCGTTGAACAGGAGCTTGACCTTGATGATTGCATATCTTCTTGCAGATCTTGTGTTAATAGAAGATCTGTAATCATCTAGTTCTCTCTTGTTTAGGGGCTTCATACTCAATTGGGGGTGCTTCAAGTTTGTGAGGTGCTCATTCAGGGGCTCCATGTTCCCTTGTTCTTGGAAAATTAGCAAAGGAGTAAACAAAGTTCCATTCAATGTATGTCACGTTGCATGGTGCACTAAAGTCCAGCCTATGTAGTTTCTTAGTAGTCGAACAATCCTACGTGTCGACCCAGATCTAAAAATAGGGCCCAAACATAAAATTGTAAATGACACAGTAACAAGCATCATAGAAAAATGAGGAAAAATGAGACTTGCTCGTATGAACTCATCGCAGCATGGTTCTTGCAAGTCTAACAAATTTTATATAATAGATGCAAATAAGAGGAGAGCGGTGCAATCCCACTACTCAATGTCATCCAACTACTACCAGTACATACTAGTTCTAACTACAAATGATTAACATGACTTCATACTTGAGAAAAGGAGCTTTTGACCACCATGACACGCTTGAGACTTGAATGCCTGGTGCGGTTGTGATGAGTGTTTTCTGTACTTTTATTTGACTCCAATCCAAGCAGTCACAATAGTCAAGGGGCATACTGGTTGCTACAATATTCAAAACTAATGACCCTTTATACTGTGTCCTACAAGATTAAATATATAGCGGTCAGACTTTCTTGCGTTCGTAGTAAAATTCAACAGCAAAATGACCCAGTACATGTGCTCTCTGATTCCCTCTTCAGATCTAAAGTGCGTGGAACATGTGGTTGCCTTCTTGTATATGTCCTCAACACATAAAATACATGACTTCAAGCCAGCAGGCCAAACACCCATCGCAACAAAAAACAAACAGAAACCAACTAAGGAAACTTCATCCACTATAGCATCTTCATTGTCCGAGATGTTCAATAAAATGGTAGGCAGACTTTCTTGCTTCTTTAGTAACATTTTAACACCAATGGCTCTTCTTTTTTACATTAGATTAAGGCTAGACATGCTCCTCGATTCAAGGTTCTAGCAAGTTTAACAAAGTTTGTCATAGACATGCAAATAACACAACATATATTAGCAAGGGTTCGTACTACATGAGCTCAACACAAACACTACATGACTTTGTGCTATCCCACAAATCAAAGCTAGTCATGGCTACTACTACTAGTACTACTGATAGAGGACAATGAACAGTACCCAAAGCACACAAAATCTCAATGTCGCTGAATTGGTTTGGTCTTGTTGAGATAGTTGAGATCATGAGGACTTCCGATCAAGTTGAGACAGTGAACCGTCTTGAAAATGACGTAGTCTACACTGACATCAACATTGTAGTTAGAGAGTCGACGGGCATCCATAGCAGTATTGCAAAGCACAAAGATTTCTCTAGAATCATGGTCTTCAACCACTACTACAGATTGACTTATCATTGTCGCCACTTTCACTGTCGTAGCAATAGAATTGACTGTTTTACTTCCACCGCCAGTTGGACCGATAGCGAGGCCTCTTGATGAAGGAAACCGATAGTTCAGACTTCTACTACTGATGGGTTAATAGTAGATGTGGTAGTGGTATTTTCTCCGTCACATGAAAAGCCAAGCCGACTGGATAGGCATTCTGGCCGACGGCCCTACACGACCGTTTGGTCTACCAGCTGTAGCAAATTCAGCGTGAGTTATTTTCCTATTTCCCAACTACCCACAACACAGTTGCATCACCATTCCACTTCACCATCTTCAAGGTTGGTGCAATGTTCCTCTCTCCATTGCATGCCTTATGCCACATCACCGCTAGATCCAAAGGCAAGGGTATGCTTTCACACTTCACTAATGGATCTTTGTCAGATTATTTTCCTCTTTAGCGATCTCATTACTAAGGAAGCTCTCATCCTACTGCACAATGATGATCATAGGCTCTTTGAAATGGAGGCGGCCCCCAATAATAGGAACACACTAGCTAGCCTCATAGAGGATGTTGTTCTAGAGATCCTCCGCTACCTCCCCACCCACTCCTTGTTGGGCTACAAATGTGTCTGTCGCTCCTAGAACCACCTCATCTCCGACAACCATCAGGTGCTAACCTAGACTATGGCTGGCTTCTTCTATGACATCGATCAAGGCCATTGACACTACACCAACATCACCGGTGAACACCGATCCTTGTCCTTCTTGCCCTTCACCTTAGACAATGTAGTTGTCTTAGATATCTACAACAGTCTCATCCTATGCTAGTGTCGAGGGGCTGATGGATTATACCGCTATGTTGCCTGTAATGCGGCAACCAAGAAGTTCAAGGAACTACCACCTAGCATCCATTCTGTTGGTAAGGCTCGACTAGGGTTCGATCCGATAGCCTCCTCGCACTTCCATGTGATTGAATATATAGAAGAGGAGCAGGATGATGAGTGCAAGGGTGTGTACATCTAGTCATCTAAAACTACAACATGGATCTATAAGGAATCTAAATGGGGACAAAATACTGGTGTGACAATTGAGAGATCAGAAGAAATGAGATCATTAGAAATTGTGTATCTTAACGGTTGTCCGCACATTATGGGGTACTCGGGGGCTTACCCTTAGATACTTGCTGTGGATATAGAGGGAGAGACATGGAGGAAAAATTTTGGCCACGTGGTTCTTCACCCTCCATCCATCAAGCTTAGGGTCACTTGTGTGTATGTACTGTTTGTGGTTGTAATATGTCCAAACCTTCAATCTAGATCCTTGAAGACTATGGTACTAATAAATGGACATTGAAGCATACTGTCAGTATTCTAAAGGAGTTTGCAAAGACTAACATTGAATTTGGTTATTACTATGATGTTAATGACTACTACTCAACGTTTTACCCAGAATGGAATTTGCTTCTCTTTGTTGGGGTTTGGGAGGAAAATGACATTTTGCATATAACATGGACAACAGAAAAGTTCATGTCATCCCTACACGTTATAGTCAGTTTTTGAAATGTGGCATCCTACCACAAATCAACGGCAGACCTCACTATCTTCCCTATGTTCTCTTGTTCTCAGAGTTGGAGTCATTAGCAGAGGAGTAAATAAAGTTCCATGATGTATCTCTCTATCATGACATGTTTAAATAGATCAGTGTTGTTTAATTATATTATTTGATTTGCCTTTGCATCCTATACAAAAATTGTTCATACTACTAGTACCTCTATCTCTAAAAGGATGCAACTATGGGTTGTATGCCAGTTAAAGTGTTTCACGTTTGATCAAGTTTCTAGTAAATAGTATTTACATTTATGGGTCTAAATTAATTTATTATAAAAATACATTTCGTAATGAATCTAATGATATTTATTAGATATTTTAAATATTTATACTTTTTATCTATAATTGGTCAAACTTGGTATAATAAAACATGGTACTATCCTAGAATTGCATTCTTTTGGGGACAGAGGGAGTACTATTTACTATGAATTTGAATTTTGAACATATCTATGTTTACCGTTGCCTGGAACATTCTATTTGTGCACCATTGACACGTATGACATCGTATGACACAACCGTCGTTATTAGAGTAGGTGGTAACATCTTCGTAGGACCCATTAACCACCGCCGGTTGCCTTCACCGCCACCTACAGACGGTATGAATGGTAACACTTTTGTGTCAATTTCCAAGCCCGCACATGAGTCTCGCATGTATCGTTTCATTTTTTAACAGTTGCTATTGTCATACAACTCACATTCCTATTTTTATTCTATGCATTAATTAAGGAAAATACACTATATTTGAGGACAAATTTCAAATGTCAGAATACTACATTTTAGGACGGAGGGAGTAAAGAGTGAATTATATTACTGGTCTCTTATTCAAAATTCACATTCGAAAAATCTCATTCAAAAAAATGGATTTCTTGGCGAAGCCTACTATCCTCATTGCAATACAGAGCCTTAAGTTCCCATTTGTCTACAATATTGCTGCAGACACCACCTATGCATGGAAGATCGTCGCGCACCTATGCCGACGGCGGCAACGACAACATGCCCCACGTCGATTGGTAGATCAGCTTGATGGCCGGGCGGCGGCACAGCACACACCCATTGTTGCTTAGCCACCTACTCGTTGGTCTGCCACCGCCACCGTCACCCATGATCCTTCCTCACCCTTGACCCTTCTCATGTACCGCCTCATAGTGTCGTCATCGCCGATAACACCATTGTGCCTATAGAGCACTAGGGCGACTAGATAGGCCGCTAGATTGTGCATCATCGGGGGCTATGATTTTCAATGAATAAGGTTCATATCCTAGTGAAGAAGCAAGCCTCCGGATTGCTGAGTTGGGTCAGGCTAGCAAGGAGGGCTTCATAGTCGATGGGGTCATCCCACGTCGTCCCACATATGAATCGAACCACTAACAGACGCCGATCGATGGCGGGGTTGCCGCAGATGCAGCGCATGGACGAGCAGTTTGCTCATAGGCTATGGAGGTCATCCATTGGTAGCTCGGTAGGGAGCACCATCAGTGACATGGGGTGCGGCTGCTTCACCACCATGATTGATGGCATAGAAGTACCATGATGCGGAGCGCAACGAGGCCAACTGAGGGCTTGCACAGCGGTGTGATGAAGCTATGGTGTGTGGATGGTGAGCCAGAGGGCTGGAGAGGCGGAGCGGAGTGATCAACATACATTGATTGAGGAGGAGGCAGGGAGGCGGCCGAGCAGGGGGCTAAATACCCACTGCAAACTAGCATGGGAACTCGCATCTAGCCATGTGGTGCAGTCGATTTTCTCCATCAAACTTCCAACACCATTCCAAGAGAAGCGTGCTCCACTAAGATCACGTGGGAGATGCGGCCTATTTAATAAAAATGAAAGTCCCACTAAGATCGCTCGGGATCCAATGAGCGAGGATAGTTTGAAATGTGCAAGTGAATGTAAACCGCCTCGTTTTCCACTTCCCATCATCTTTGTCGTGCCGTCACTCATGACCCACATGGGTGACCGCGTAAGTTAGGATCTTGACAGTTCCTTCCCTGCTCGTGTCTTTAGGTGGGGCAATTTAAGCAAAGGTAAGTCAAGCCTCTTAAGTGCACTCCGATCCCAACCATCTTCCTCCCTTACCATCGGACAAACTAGAGAAATCCTTTAGTTGCTCCTAGTCTCTCATCGCCATGGCTACCCTAGACCTCCATCGACTCTGACGCCGCTAGGAGAAGGCCTTCAAGATCAGCTTCCACCATCACCTAGGCGCGGCTATGTCTGCTTGTCCTAGGTGTTAGAGGATGTTTCGTGAAGGTAGGGAGGAACAGCTTCATGGTACGGTCCTGCTACTGATGGCCATCCATGGTTAGAGCATGTGGAATCGAAACCATGGAGAGAGCTTTCATTGGAGCAAGGGCCCTGGCACCAGTGGATCTTCTAGAGCTTTCACTGGAGCAAGGGCCCAAGCATCATTTGGATTGCATTCATGAGCCAAACTAGTTCTAGCTCACAAATGCAATCCAGATGTGGGAATAGATATCCTCATTCCTCTCCTTCTCCTCTTCCTCCCACTACTCTGAGGGGGATGTTAGAGGAAGTTTGTGAGGCTATTCTCCATCTCCATTCTCCTATTTAGTAGGGTATGGGTTACCCCCATACTTGTAAGGTCTTTGCAAATGGAAGAATGTTGTTGCATCTAGGTCCATCATTGATTGAACGTATAAAGGAGATAGATGCAAATGACCCTTATCCAAAGCAAAGCAAGTTATGAGGATCGTTGGAATACCATATTTTAATTCCTAGACCCATAGATTGTATGTAGGGTATATGATATTAATGAAAGATTTATTGTTGAATGTTGGACTCAGTTCTAGTTTATTTCATACTTAGGCCAGTCTCAGTGGAAAGTTTCATTACATTGTTTCCAAGATGGCCACGTCATGTAGAATAAAATGAAATATGGATGAAACACCCCTTCTTAATGGAGAGTTTCATTCTAGAGTTTCATAGACATTTAAATCCATGACTCATAGAGAGTTGGTATTCGTGCCAAGAGAGTTTCATCCCCATAAAACTCACTTCTTCTCTCTTCTTAAAAACCTTGCCACATCATCAAAAGCGCTTATGTGGCTAAAGTGACTAAAGTAAACTTTAGTAGGAGGAAACCAAATAGGCCCTTAATCTAACATTTTTCTTGTTAAAATCGGGTAGAATGAGTGACGGTTTACAATTGGGTAGAACGAGTGATGCCCTCAACCTGACAGTGGTGTGGTGGCTCCTAGAACATCTTCATAGGACCCATTCACCACCACCGGTAGCCTTCACTGCTGCCTGCATATGGTCTAGATGGTAATTGGTAACACTTTAGTCAATTTCCAAGCCCATGTGTTTTTACAAAGTTGTGCACAATTTCCATTCCCACGTCTGAAAGGTTTGCTTACAAAGCATGCTCCCCACCCTATGTCTTTCTCCTCGCCCATAGATTTTGTTCCTCACTGCCACTCCTTCCTCCCTAGTGCTGAACTGCACAACCGCCCCTACTCAGCGGGGTGCAAGCCGCCACTCACCGCCGACAAAGCTAGTACCCCACGGTGGTATGCCTCATCAGTAGGGCCTGCACAGATCCACTGGTGACTAGGCTACTACTCATCACTTCCATGGCCACCAATCCCGCAAGATCCAAAGGCAATTGTAATTCTTTCGCACTTCCCTTCATCTCTCTTAGATTTTTATTCCCCTCTTCACTCATTTGAGTACGAAACAAGCTTCCATCTGTTTACTAAGGAGCTCATGATCCAATCTCTGTAGGTGCTCCTTCTCTAATTTAGGCGACAGCACAACCGCTTCCATTGTTGGCCTCGCTCCACTAGACCCTAGTCAAGAACTGAAGATGGAGGAGGAGGCCCCCAACAAGAGGAACCAAGTGTCCATCCTCATAGACCATGTCTTTGTTCTCATCCTATAATGCCTCACCACCCGCACCTTCTACAGCTACAAGTGTGTCTATCACTCCTAGAACCACCTCATCTCCGAATCTGAGTACCATAAGGAGTTGTCCCAGATTGTCACCGGATTCTTCTATCGCAGTAGGAAAGCCAAATGCAAGTTCACCAACATCAACGGTGAATACCCCTCCTTGACCTTCTTGCCCTTCCCCATTGAGGATGTTGTGATCTCAGATTGCTACCATGGGCTCATCCTATGCTGGTGAGTTGGGTTTTGCTATGTTGTATGCAATCCGGTGACTAACAAATGGTAGTTACTATTGGATAACAACCGTTCTTTTGGTTCAGCTCGCTTGGGGTTCGATCTGACCATCTTCTCGCACTTCCATGTAATTGAATATGGGAAGAAGAGGGACAATGAGTCCGTAGGTGTGAGCATATACTCATCTAAGAGTGCAGCATGGATGTTTAAGGAAACTAAATGGGGTGAGGGTGTTGTATGCACATATTTGACAAGTGTGTTTCTTAATGGTTTTATGCACTAACTAGAGTTGTCTCAGATAGTTGTTGTTGATATGCAGGGAAAGACATGGAGGAAAATTCATAGGCCATGTGGTCAAGCGATCTCCATCTATGAAGCTTAGGATCAATTGTGTTTATGTACTGCTAGTATGTTCAGAAAGTGCCAGCTTTCATTCTGAATCCTAGAAGACTATGGTACTGATAACTGAACACTAAAGCATACGGTGACCACGCTAGAGATATTTGGATGGGACAATATTCAATTTGGTTATGATGTTTGCGATATGGACTACAAAGTGATTGCAGCTCACCTAGAATGAAATTTGATTTTTCCTGTTGGCGAGGACAAAAAACTGATCGCATATGACATGAACCTCAGAAAAGTTTTTGCCCTCCCTACCCAGGTCGTGCGGTATCGTAGACCTACCTGGAGGCTACATCTAGAGGGACCTCACTATCTTCCTTATGTTTCCTTGTTCATGGAGTCAGTAGGAGAGCAGTAAAGTTGCATATGCTATTCTTTCTTCAGGTAGGGAGTTGTTTTGATTCTATATACAGTACAATTTTGCCTTGGTAACCAAAGCAATTGTATGTTGAATATTATTAATACTACTACTTTGTGTAGGTTGTGGAGTCTGAGTGCTTTTGAATGATTTTTCTACAATGGCTAAGGGAGGAAGAAGAGGGTTTCATGGTGCACTGCCTACCAAGTTGAAGGAAGCTTTGCCTTGCAAGCAGGAGTGCCAATCTAAAGGAGCAGAGCACATCTACCTCGTTTTCTTTATGTAAGTCTGTTGGGAGCAGAACCTTTATTCTCTTATCTATGTACCGCTTGTGTTAATTTTTGAGTTGACATAGTTGTTATGTTAGTGTCGCTTCTTATTATAAAAAGTACTCTTTGTTGTGGACATGATGAATGGTGTGTAATGATTTTATCTATATGGTGTGTGTTCAGTAAGTTATTAAGGCCCATCTGAATTAGTAAATAAATTATGAAAACCGGATACAATTCTATCATCGTCGGATGTAAGGGTCGTTGTCTATTTTGTCATCACCACCATAACACTCGCTGTTGCTGAAGCTAACGGACAACACCACCGCTATTTGTCTCATGCAATAGGGGGTCAATAGTGTATCACCGCCAAATCATACTTCAATGTGACGGTGACCATTACTAATGACCAGATGGTTCATACACTGAAGTGACGGTGATATCCACCTCGACACAGACACATTAGGCGCCAAAGCGATGGTGAACACGCACTACACACAATCGGGTCATTGTGCAAGGCGATTGTGATCCCAATCATTGGTCAAAATAGCGGTGTTAGTGTACACCCATATAGGCAGGTCATGGTACAACACAACAAAAACAACAACCTAATCATGGACGGATCATAAGCCAACACGGTGGTGTTAGTGTACACCAACATAGGAAGGTCATGCAACAATGCAACGAAAACAATGATCTAATCACGGGATGGATCATAAGCCAATACGGTGGTGTTAGTGTATACCAACATAGTCCAGTCGTGCTCCAATGTGATGGAAGTAAGGACCTTATCATAGACGAATCATAAGCTAATATGGTGGTGTGAGTGTACACCTCAGACGGTCTCAAATAGGGATAGTGATTACTACAACTATCACTACCGACAGCTTATTGCCAAGGCCAAAATTGGACTATGATGGGGGTTACGATGTGCCTGTGAAAGGTGCGAGTGTAGTAGTGAACAACTCTAGTAATGCATTGTTGCCCAACAACTACACGAACAACAGCTTTAACGATTAGGCATCATGTAGCTTAGTCATGTACATGATGCCCCCAAGTCACAAGCAACATGTTCTTTCTCCTGGCTCCACACCTAGCTGCCAAAACATATCGTTTGTTATAGAGTACACATCCGAGGTATGGTAAGTAGTTGCCATCTATAAACATGATTTCGATTAGAACAAATGACAATCATGGAAAGGGGAAGCAATGAGGTTAGCAGACACAATAATAAGTTCATACAAATAGTATGGTTTGATATGGAGCACATTACCTTTATCCAAATCCTAAAACCACCAGGGAACACGATTGGGAAAACACAAATAGGTGAGAGAAAGGAAGAGCAAGCAGATTGATGCAATGCTATCGGACGAGGGAAGGGGGGATGCTCCTTTCATATAGACCCTGCACAGTTGATGATAGTGAAGTGAATGCGGCAGGAAAGTTGGACACAAGAAAGAATCGAGAAAAGGAGCTTTTGACCACCATGACACGCTTGAGACTTGAATGCCTGCTGCAGTTGTGATGGGTCTTTTCTATACCTTTTTTACTCCAATCCAAGCAGTCACAATAGTCGAGGGGCAGACGGGTTGCTACGACATTCAAAACAGATGACCCTTTATACTATGTCCTACGAGATGAAATATACAGCGGCCAGAGTTTCTTGCATTCATAGTAAAATTCAATAGCTATGTCTCACCGTTATGCATTAGATCTAGGCGATACCTATTGAGATGAACTCCTCGCTACATGGTTCTTGCAAGTTCAACAAATTTTATCGAAGACTACTAATATGTGTTTGGTTCTTGCAAGATCAAAGCCACTCATGACTACTAGTACTACTGATATGCGTGTGGTTCAACAAACCGAGGCACAAAGCAACCCTTGCATGGTTGCGATGAGTGAATTGAATGCATGAGGAAAGTCTGTACAGTTATTTCACTCCAAACATTCATAGCAGTCGAGGGGCAGATTGAAGAGTGAAGACGAGTTGCTCTTGCTTCTGTAAGCAATTTCTCTTGCTTGGTTTTGTAGAGCAGCAGCTAGCTAAAGATGGCTACATGGTTTCATAGATCCTGATCGTCTACACTCGCTCAACTATGGCTGAAGATGTCACTTCAAATCCAACTACCTTACTAGTACTTCATGCATGCAGCCATAGCCGGTGCAGTTGTTCTTTGTAGCATAGCCAATCTGGTAAAAGTTCTAGTCACAGCTCAGTAGCAGAGTAAAATGTCTGGGCTACTCAAGTTTACACGACTCGGACTATGAGGCGTGCATACGATTTACAAGAAATAGGTAAAAGTCATTTTGTCAATACTATACTTGTCTATATATATTTGGTCAACAGAGTTTAACCCACCTAATACAAAGTTTAACAAAAGTCTATTTACATGGATATTATTACAACAAGATAAACTAAAGAACATCACAATTGTCTCAAGTGAACATTGAAAACACAAATTAGAACATCAGTGTTATGAGATACTTGAACATCACACCTATTTCAGAAACAGAGAACAAAGGCATATCTCTAATGCCATAGATACTAAATGTTAACATCATCTGACCATGTTGCTACTGCTCAGTTGAAAGGAACTTCACAAACTCCACCAATCTCTGGATCATTCAGACGGATTATAAGATAACGGATACGATGAGAAAATACTTCTGCATCACGAAACTCATAGCGGTATGAAAGCAAAGTCTAAAGATCTTCATTTAAAGGAACTGCAACAAACACATAGGGTCCTAGATGATCTTCAGCAAGACGGTAGTCTCGATGGCCAAGAACTTGATGAACAACTACAGAAGCAATGTACCGCCTACTATAAAAGTTAGAATGCACTACAAGCACTACAACCCTTGTTTGTAGGCCATGGCGAACACAAAGCTCGTGGAAGACATAGCGATACACAGACATGTCCCAAGAATGATCATAGTTATCCATGATCTGTGTCAAAAAGAAAATAATATGCAGAAAAAAAACAAAGAACAAAGATGCCCATTAGTAGGGTGGAGGGCAAAACCTTTGGGATGAAACTAAAGTAGGAGCTCTGGAGAGCCTTCCTTTCACCCCTTGTCTCTATTGTTATATAGTTCATGGGCCGTGGACCACCCCATGACCTACGCACATGTGCATGTATGCCCACGACCCCCATATACGGCGCAAGAGTTGACACGATCTATATTTTGTTGTTTCATCAAAACTATGATCCGACCTGTCAAGATTTCTTTAGTATTGGACTATCTTAGGCCCTATTTGGATGGACTACCACTAGTTAGCCATGGCTAAAAAATCAGCCAATTAGTTGTGTTATTAATCCATACCTATTTGTATCATGAACTAATTGTTGGGTTCTATAGACTAAAACTAGTTGTTAGCCCCTAGTAGTCGGGTTCTATGGACTAGTTGGATGGCCCCTGTATTTCATAGTGATCCGAATCATCTATATTTTATAGGGTTAGATTGTCTAAGGGTCTAGAAAATTTCAACATTTATACACCCACATCCTCTGATCAGAAAGGGCAAACACTGTTAGTATAACCAGTTACCAAAGGACCTAAACTACACCATGCTCAATAGTTTAACCGACCTAATACAAAGTTCAACAAAAGTTAACACATAAATACATGCAAATAAGACTTCATATATGGTTGTCCCACAGACCAAACCTAGTCATGACTTGTACTACTGATACGTCCCACAGATCCAGGGTCGAGGCGGGCGTGTAGGATGTTGTCGTCCACGTTCACCTTCGCTAAGAAGGTGTTGGGGACCGTCTCGAGGCTCACAAATAATGGGAATGTACTCGAGTGATGGAAAGTACAGCACTGACTGTGACTCCAGCGAGGAGGAGGATGATCTGAAGTACTGGCAAGTCAGTGAATCGCAAGAGCGCTAGCAAGGAGGAGGATGCTTTAATTTTTTTTTCTCATCTCTAGAAACTCAAAGCACCTTAGGATCCATGACTACTTTTTCCAGGGTGGGAAATCCAAGGGGATATTATTTGAATAATTCATTTAGTTTTTTGAAGGGTTTTCATCCCTGGGTGTGCCTTCCCCTTGCTTCCTAATTATAGGCCTTAGTTCAAACAACCGCACATGTAGTCACACACACACATAAAAAGAATCACCAGTTGCAACGCAATAAGCTACAGCGAGCAGGCTTTTTTTGGTAATTCTTAGGTGTCAAATTCATGGATCTTTTAATTGTTTGTTATCATCCTCTTTTAGTTTTATGTTTATTTATATTATGAAAAAACAAAAAAGGCAACAACTAACTGATCGGATATACAAACAGGTGCACAAGAGAAAAAAATGAAAAGACGAATATTAGGTAAGTACAACATTTTGTCGTAGTCATTTTCCATTAAAACACATAATAAATTTTGGTCTCTGCTGAGCACCACGCTGAGCAGTCCTGCCAACACGCCCCAAAATTTTGATTTCACACCGCGCCGAGCAGTCCCACCAAAACGCACCAAAAATTAGATGTCTCTCTTTTGCCCTTCACGCGGAAAATAGTTTTACCACGCCATCGATTTCAAACAAGGGCATTTGTGGTAATGTGATGGCCACATAAAAGAGCAAAGCATCATCGTCTCTACCTTCATCTCCATTCTTCAGCTGCATCGTCTCTCCTCCAGCTCCAAATCCTAGTCCCATGGCCTCCCTCTCCACTCTCTAGCCGCCCCCTCTACCACCCTGCTCCGAACCCTAGGCACCATTGGAACAGCAGCTTGACTCCCTCTCCACTCTCTAGACGCACCCTCTCTCGTACATTTCTGAACCATAGCTGGAGCTAGATCCCCTTTAATTCATTGACAACTGGTCGATCAGCTAACAGCGAAAGGACCACCTCGATAACGGTACAAGCCAGAGTCGGATCCCCTACCTAGCTCGGCACCTATCATGATCGACTGGATCTGATCTCTAGCCAGAGCCAGATCTAGTACCCCTTCATCAACGTCAGCCGCACCAGCTCCATGACCGTGGTGACAGGACGACGGTGCCAGTGACAAAGCAAAGCCAGGGAACACGGAGGAAGAGGTACCCAAATTCCTTTTATGATGTGTGCTCTAGTGTAGTGGCTGAACCAAGGATATGTAGATAGCGATGAGGTTATATATTTCCTATAGTTGAGTATAAGTTGTAGTTACTAGTTAGGCGCTTGTTTGCATACCCTTGCTCTATTGTGTTGACATTTCGTAGAAGCTTTAGTTAATAAATGCCTTCGTAATCTAGATGAACAGCCGCTAACTGGTTATGAACGAGCACGGGATGCAAAAATCGCAAGGAATCATAGAAAGATGGAAGAACTTGGAATACGTGTGGGCCCAAAACCTATGTCTCTGTTTACACCAAAATTTGGTAAGCTTATCCTGGAAAAGAAGAGATTGGCCGATGATGTCAAAAGTAAGAAAGTTTCCTAAATTAAGGGATATTTACGAGCTGGCCAGAAAATATTATTTAATATATTTGAGAGAGACATGACGTCTAGGTGTATATCAGGATAACAGAAACAAGGACACGTATCAAACAAGGAAGCTTCATCAGCAAGGATTCTGCATAAGGGAAATTAGAGTCCATGTATCTTTATATTTCTTTTTATTATCTAGTCATGTTCGTTTAGGACTCTTATCAGCCTAGTGTATAAATATAAACTCCTGGCTATTGTAACAGACATCATCTAATCAATCAATACAAATTACTTTTTCAGCTTTACGCCAACCCTTAGGAGTAGGAGTAGTGTAGATCTCGGCGAGTTCTTCAACAAGTAGGGCTGCATCGGTCCGGCCGACCTCTGGCTTGTCTATAAGTACCGTCATAGCTTATACTTTCATTTGTAAGGCTGCATCGGTTAAGTTCGACCTCCACTGCGAGCTCTAGTATAAGCAAGTTATCGATCCTTATCTAGTTCAAGTATGGCTACATCGGTTAAGTTTGACCTCCACTGCTCGAATTAGATTAAGGTCAAGTTATCGGCTCTGCCTAAGGGTGGCATCCTTCGGGTAGATTCATTAAGTTACTGATCTTGTTGATGTTCTTATTGTCATTAGTTTTCAGTAATATCAAACTGTCCGATCGATTGTTCATATGCTATGACCCTTTTTCTACTTGAATCGGCTATTTCAGTTGATTCGCCTGTGCTTTCACAGATATAGCATGTCTTTCAAAAAACCTGTCAATGTATAGACGGTTTTATGGATTCTTTGGTTTAGTTTGTTACTATCATCATAGCTGTCATCGATCCGGTCGAATGTCACTGTTGGTGACAATAGATTAGATTCAGAGCGTTTGTAGACATGTTTGTACTACATAGTCAATTTGTTCGTATGTTATATCCTTTCTCGTTAGATTCATCGGCTCAATGCTTTATATTGGTAATATCCATCTAGCCGATGGTTTTACTTACGCCTGCATGCATTATACTTTTCATCATAAAATCAATCGCAACCCATGAGTTGTACAGTCCATAAATAGTCAATTTCTTTGTGTATCGGCTATTTAGTCGATTTCCCATCTAGCTGCTCTTGTAGCGGCATAGTTGAAACTGTCTAGGCAAAACCAGCATGTTCTATCTTAAATTACTAATAAACTTTCTCTCCTTGTCAATTGCAAGTCAAATTGACTGGCACGCCTGCGTTGAAGCCAAGCGGATCTCTAGCCTTGCTCCATCAAGCAGATCATTCCGGCTTGCTGTGTGCTAGGCGCATTGACATATTTTTGCGTCGACAGTCTCCAAAGGCAAAAAAAAAAGTCAAGCACAAAGGGTAGATACGGTAAAGATTTGGAATATATCCCTAAACCAGGGGAGGTAGTTGAGGGATTTGATGATACAGATGAAACAGATTCAGATTTAGAAGATGAGCCAATGCCCCTATCAATTAAGGACCTTGTTCTATCTTTTATTTAGTTCGGAGGAGGAGGGGGTAGGTAGCCTGCAATGCTTTATTGTTTGGATAGTAATGGAATTTGTATATGCTTGTTGCTTAAGTTTGTATCTCTAATTCCAGTGTTCGGGTCGAAGAAACCATAGAGAAGGCTCTACCAGCAGGACAAAAGGCAGCGCTACCATGAGTCCTGGGCGAAGGCCCTCCAAGCAAGTGAGGTCAACACCACCAGAATAGGCTGCTCATGGATTTTGTACTCGAGGTCTACCGCTGGCAAAAGGGTGGAGGTAGCAGTAGTAGGTGAACATAATTCTCCATCACGACTAACACCCATACCCAGGAATCAATTCCAAGTTCATGAATTGACTAGAGACATTTATTGGGATGGCACCCCACCTAGCCTTGTGAGAGACTCCTCACGACCAGATGATGATAGCCATGCCAAAGAGGAGCCCTCTCAACAAACTCCCGTCTCCCTCCACCCGCAGAACAATGAAAGTTACCAAGGTTGGTATTACCTTATAGATATCTATGAATCAATTCACACTAGCTATTTAATATCCATGTAACCTTTCTAACAATCTGAATGTATGAAAACTATGTAGTACCATTGCCGGGAAGAGCGAGGAAGTTGAGGCCTCGAACTCATGGAATTATGTTTGACAAAATGAGCAAATCACTGGGAGGATTGAGGATGCTCATCTCTGTTGCTGAGGGAAATAGAAGGCCACATGATCCAGTGCAAGCTGCCAAGTTTGCCTTAGAGGAAGTTGTAGTAGTCAGGCATGAAGTACCAATTTTGACGCATTGGAAATAATACAAGGGGCAGAGGCCCGGTGCCTTCTATTGCACAAGATTTGTGGATAGCCTAAATGTATGTATGGGTATCCCCTCTTGGCATTCAACTCTGCTTTGAGCAACTTTAATGGATTTACTTTTCATTCACACTACTATGTGCAGCAAAGGCTACGTGTGAACGGTGCTCACTCACCAACAAAAGAAGCTTGTCATAATGTAATGCAGTCTATGATACGACAGGCACGCTATAGGTTGAAGAAAAAATACTTCATTGGCGTCCCTACTGATTAGATCTATATGACCTCTCCTGTCTCATCTATGAACAATACACAGTGGTGTGAACTTATCAAGATTTGGTCTAGTGCTAAGAACAAGGTGTGTGAACCCATCAATTTCATGCCTAGTCTTGTTATAGTCTACTTGTGCTGTAGTCTAACATAAAAAGAAGCTATAGGAAACATCTGAGAAGAACAAGCGAAACCATGCAAAAGTAAAGTGATGGTTGTGTTTTATTGTTACTCTTGCCTTTGTATAAATATAAACTGGAACTCATGTGCAATGAGAACAAGAGGAAGGCAGCAGAACATGATCAAGGACTTGAAGAAGAAAATGGTCCACCTAATGAAGATGTTAATGCTGTGGAAGTCTTTAGGGACTTCCATACTAGTAGCAAAAAGGGCCTAAGTGATGCTGTAAGAGCAGCAGTTGTAAGTACCTTCTTTTGCTTCCCTTGAAATCTACTGAAGCTATTGCCATAAAAGAAGGAAACATAGCAGGAGCCTAGTGTTATGGAAATCTACTGAAGCTTATGTAATCTCTATCAGTAGTAGGCTAAGGAAGACCTATGCATTACTTGTTATGAATTAATCTCTTAGGGTTTCAATTGAAATCCTCTTACACTATTTGTAACCTAATGTTTTACTAATTGAATTTTATAGGAAGCTATAGAAACTACGCCAAGCAGAACCTGTTGCTGATGGACAGCAACTAATGACTAGTGCTAATGTTGTTTGTAAGGTCCTCTGCGTCTACCAAGGCAAGGCCCCCTCTAGGGAAGCAGCAACAACCTTTTTTTGAAGAATGCAAGTATCCAGACAAGCTCCACTAGAATAGAGACATCGACAGAGAGAATGCTTCGGGGACAGCTTGCTGCTGAACAGGAAAGTTTCGCTGCCCTTATTGATCAAGTGGATGAACTAAAGAGGAAGAAAAAAAATACTGAAAGGGTGTTGGAGGTATACAAGAAACGATAATAGGAGGAGTACAATAATCTCCGTGAGCTATGCACGTGCTTCAGCTCTTCTGGTAACTCTCAGTCTTCAACTCCTGTGGCTTGATGCAGTAAACATTTGTGGTTTGATGTATGGACTCATTTGCTGGTTTGATGTGTGGACTCATATGTCGGTTTGATGTGGTGATACTCTATCAGTGGTTCACTGCTGACATGTGAAATGTTAATTGTTGTTATTTAATTACCAAGCTCAATAGTTATGTAGTCAATCTGTGCAGTAGTGACGATCTCGAATTACTTCTATGATGAATTGATTGTACTCCTCGCGGTAGAACTAGGACAGGCCACATGATCAAATAAAAATACGACACGTGGACGAACCAGTGCATGACACGTGAAATAGCCAAGATACGCCACATGGGCCATTAAAATCCAACACGTGGAAGGAAGTCGTGAAGCCACGTGGCCGAATAAAAATACAAAATGTGAATGGATAGCGCCGTGACTCATGGTCGAATAAGAAACAACCACGTGGACCAATAAAAATGCAACACAAGGTCCAATGAAGAAGTGACACGTGATCCAACCACGACATGACACGTGTGTTAATAGAAAACTGATATGTAGAACAACAGGGACCCGACATGTGGTCCAGTAAGAATCTGAAATGTGCAAGAATCAGAGATGGCCACGTTGTGCAATAAGAAGGTGATACGTACCCGAACCATCTCCAATGCAACTGCCTATAGCATGCACATGTGGGCTATAACATGTACATGTGGAAAAGTATCTCCAACGGAAGCACCCACCAACGTGGCAGCCCCCTGCCACGCATGCCAAAACAGTTCTATGACGGTCTGTTTTTTGTCACAGATCAAGACAATTCTATGACGATATTTTCGGATTCATCATGGAAGTTCAAGTGTGACGCGGCTTCTACGACGAAGCGGTTTTCGTCATAAATTCATCATAGAACTGAAATTATAGAGAGAGAGAGATGGGCCAAAATTTACAGAAAGAAAATTTCTCCTTTTAATATTAGGTACATAGATGTAGATGTATATGCGGGGGTTGAGTCCCTCCTACCAACCCACAAATAATGGAGTGCCCACTTTATCAGACCCTTCCTCCTCGTCCCCCTCCCCCTCCCTCATCCATTTTTAGGGTAAAGGAGAGGAAAGAGAAAGAAAGTGAGAGAAGAATAAAGGAAGGGAGAATAATGGGGAGGGCCTCTCATAGGTTTAATGTTTGAGGTTTGCCTCTGGTCTTTATTCTACTTAATATCATGATGGCGTGCAGACTAACAACACATGTCTCAATATTGTCTGATGTGCTCGGGTTCGATTCTAGTTAGTCAAGCACATGTTGACCTATAAGATATAGATAAATAACAAGCAATTTCTTTTAATAGTGAGCTCATGTCTTTCAAACACATCAAATAAAATATTGGTGAGGTTTGTATCCAGAAATTATGTTTAAAACATGAAGGATGGTGTGACAACAATATATTACTAAGTGGAAAATGACTTTGTTTAGAGAGCTTTTGATAGCTTCTGCTTCCTAAGAATATCAAAAAGCTACCAACTCCCCTAAAAAGCTCAAAAAGCTAGAAGCTTTCTCAAAAAGCAAATAAAAGTTTGAAAAGGTACACTTTTGTATTAAAAGCATAGAAGCTCTTTTAGACTAGTTTTTGGAACTTTTCTATGAAGCTTTTTGAAAAGTGTTTTTTACAAAAGCTATATCTCAATCGAACTAGACTGATGTTTACGTGAAACAATGGACATAGTAGTAGGACAGAGGACAAGGTGGTTACCTTCTGCACGCAATCTCACTCAAGAACGAGCAGGATATCGACGATCTCAAATGAGCAACACGGCCAGCCCCCTCAGCATCATATCGCGAGCTAGGTAAAGCCCTTGTTTAGTTCCACCTTAACTTTTAAAAAGTTGCTACAGTACCTGTCACATCGAATATTTGCGGCCCGTGCATGGAGCATTAAATGTAGACGAAAAGAAAAACTAATTGCACAGTTTGGTGGGAAATTGCGAGACGAACGTTTTAAGCCTAATTAGTCCATATTTGAATACTATTTACCAAATAAAAACGAACATACTACAATAGCCCAAAATCCAAATTCCTACTACTAAACACAGCCAAACTAGATTTTGAGCCACGAGCTGGGCGCACGCATCCGTCGCCCCGCAAACAAAATGTGTCGCTGGAACTTTTCAAGAAAAAAAAATGTTTTGCCACCATTTCTCGTTGACAGTCCACGAAATGTCATAGATCCTATTTGAATTTTGTACACGTTCTGATTTCTTATTTGTATCGCTTCCAACATCAACTTTTCTCTTATTATTACAAGTTTTCAGTTTTTCGCATTCCTCCAGACTCACAACGACTCGTCTACTCCCCTTGTATGTTTGTTTTTTTAAAAAGAAAATCATTGTCCTACCTTCGTCCAAAATAAGTGTCACTAAGTTTATTTAGATTTATAAAAAAAATATTAACAATATTTACATCTTTAAATACGTTTATTGTAAAAATCACGTTCTAATTAGTGACACTAATTATATGCTAAATATTATATATATATATATATATGGTCAAATTAAAAGCGTTTGACTCCCTTATTTTGGCGAGGGAGTACGAAAATGCAGGCACGCAAACCATCATAGGTCAGGTGCTCCACCTCCACCGCCAGTCCGCCACCCTGATTTCCGCGCGCGACGGTGCTTGAGCGCATGTGGTTCGAGTACGACAGGCGTCAGGACTCACGAGAATCCCCCAATTCCCGTCGCCTCGTCACACGGTTTCATTAGAGCGAATAAACAATTGTTATTCTTCTCTTCTTTCTTAACGGTAAAGGAAAAGCCGAAAAGGAGTCGTCCGTTTAAATGCCGTGGCCCCGAACCGCCTTCCACGGCAAGACCAGCAGGGAAAGCAATCACGTCTCCCAGATCTCGCCACCCCGTCACAACTCCCTCCCTCCTCGCTCCCAAGTTCCGACCCAATCCCAAGCCTCCGTCCATGGCGACGCCCCACCACCACCTCCCGCTCCTCCTCCTCGTCCTGGCTACCCTCGCGCTCGCCCCCGTCCCCGGCCCCGCGGCGCTGGGCGGCGCCAACGGCGGCGACGGCGGGCGCGGGCCGCTGCTGGGCGGGTGGGCCCCAATCCCGGACGTGGGCGACAAGCACATCCAGGAGCTGGGCGGGTGGGCGCTGGGGCAGGCCAAGCACCAGAGGCTGGCCGCCGACGGGCTGCGGTTCCGCCGCGTGGTGCGCGGCGAGGAGCAGGTCGTGTCCGGGATGAGGTACCGCCTCTACGTCGACGCCGCCGACCCCGCCGGCCGCACCGTGCCCTACGTCGCCGTCGTGTACGAGCAGGTCTGGACCCGCACCCGCCAGCTCGCCTCCTTCGCCCCGGCGCCCCGCGCCCACTGAAACCATGCATACCGGTTGGCGGATCGCGCGGCGGCGGCGGCGGCGGCGACGTTCTCGGTTAATTACATGTCTAGCTAATCTAATTACTATTATTATAATACTCCTCCCCGTCCCTATGGACCTATAGTATGTTGCGAGCGAGTATACTGTGGGTTTCACTGCGAGTTGCTGTTGTGGGATTAATCTCTGATGAGTGTGAGCCAGCCATCATGTCAATGAACATGAGCCGAATCGAGGCTACGTACTATATTATTATATTGCGAGTGAGTGATTATGCTATGGGTTTCACTGCAAGTTGATGTTGTGGGATTAATCTGTGAGTGTGAGTGTGAGTGTGAGCCATGTTAATGAACATGAACCGAATCGAGGCTACGTATAGTTGTAGTATACTATATATATATTAGGGTGTGTTTAGTTCGCGAAATGAAAATATTTGGATGTCATATCGGATGTTTTAGATGTTGGAAGGGGTTTTCGGATACTAATAAAAAAATTAATTACATAGTTCGTCCGGAAACTGCGAGACGAATTTATTAAGCCTAATTAATTCATCATTAGTGTATGTTAGTTACTGTGGCACTTATGGCTAATCATGGACTAATTAGTCTTAAAACATTCTTCTCGCGATTTTCAACCAAACTGTATAGTTAGTTTTTTTTTCGTCTATATTTAATACTCCATACATTATCGCAAGATTCGATGTGATAGTTTGGGGTGAAAATTTTTGGGAACTAAATCAGGCCTTATATTGGTGTGCACCACAATGCTTTGATGTAATGTACTGTGCTATTTGACTCTTGCTTGTGCGCCACAATGCAGTTATTATTATTATAATGGTGTTCTAGATGTACTGTACGGGTTTCATTTGACGTGCAGCTGCAGTGGTCTCGCTTGGTCCTCCCTGTCCGCAACGAATGAAAAATAGAGAAATTATTGGAATCCTAATAGAAAATTTTCGTATAAAATCTTTTGAAATGTATTTCACAGGATTTTTAGAGGAATTCTGTCAAGAGGTTCAACCACTTGGAAAATTTTCATTGTACAATCATTTTTGTGTCATCAATTTTTTGCGTTTTTATTGCGATCCATCTAAACCATCGATCTTGTGGTGGACATTAATAAATTCCCATATATCTTTTCAACTATTTCTGTGTTTCCATGCCGTATTGCCGTTGAGGGCTGAGGACCTCAGTTTGCTAGGCACGTGAAGCCTTGACGATCAGATCATGCCTTGTTTAGGGCTAAATTAGTACTTTCGTTTTTATTTGGTAATTAATATTCAATCATGGATTAATTAGGCTCAAAACGTTCGTCTCGTAGTTTTCAACTAAACTGTGTAATTAGTTTTTTTTTATCTATATTTAATGTTCCATATATGGATCGTAAGATTCGATGCGATAAATACTGTAGCATTTTTAAAAAAAACTTTTTGGACCTAAACAAGACCGCATATACGTGTACACTTGCATGTGGACTCTAGTGTCAAACAGCTGCAGCGAGCTGGGGCGATTTGGTTGTGGTCACGTGGTGGGTCCCTGCTCTCGATAAACAAGCCGTTCGATGGGGACTGACGAAAGACTGTTGTACTGGTTGTACCTGTAGCTAATCTCGTTCGGGGCCTCGATTAGATTGTGAAAAAAATTTAAACTGATAAATAGTACCACTTTCGTCTTATTTGGTAAATATTGTCCAATCGTGGACCAACTAGGCTTAAAAGATTCATCTCGTGATTTCCAACTAAACTGTGTAATTAATTATTTTTTTTACCTACATTTAATACTCCATGCAAGCGGTTAAAAATTTATGTGATGGAGAGAGAGTGAAAAAACTTGAAATTTGGATGGCATCTAAACAAAGCTCGGATTTTGTTTTATAAAGGGCCAGTTTAGTTCCAAAATTTTTGGCAAAATGGACACTGTAGCATTTTCGTTGTTATTTGGCAAATAGTATCCAATTATAGTCTAATTAGGCTTAAAAGATTCGTCTCGTGGATTTCGTCTAAACTGTGTAATTAGTTTTATTTTTTATTTATATTTAATACTTTATGCATGCGTCTAAAGATTCGATGTGACGAGAAATGTGAAAAATTTTGTAAAATTTTTGGGGAACTAAACTGGGCCAAAGTAGGAGTATTCCGTTCTGATTGAAGTCCTCCAATGGGGACCGACGAAAGACTGCGCTGGCACCTGTAGCTAAGCCTTTTTATTTTCAGATTTATTGTTTATTGTTTTTGACGAGGATAACCTAATTTCTATTCATATACAACGGAAATAAGAAGTTTGCAACAACCAGCACCAAAAGACAACCGAGGAAACCTACTTCTGCAGACTAAAAACAAAGACCTGTCACGCAAGTCCCATAGAGACCCTTATAATCCGTATTTTTTAAGTTATTTTTTTTAGTTGGAACAGTGTTTTTCTTTCACGACAAATTAGTCGGAACAATATTTCGACTTTTTTTCAGCGAAATGAACGGAACAAAAAAAAAAGGCTACGGTCCACGTAAGCAGTGCACTTTTAAGACCACTGCACAACCAATGCAATATTTCTCTCCACGGCAAGTCATCGGCATTTTCTCTCACACCAAATTCATCTGTTTGGCTAATGATTTCTGCTGCTGATAAATCGACTCATGCTGTTTTATTATAAGAGAAAAATATTATACCATAACTGATAAGCAGTACGAGCAAACATGGCTATTAGCACAACTTTCGCAATGAAGCTACTACCGCTTCTCCAGGCGACACTTGATGACCTGCAAGCACTCAAAATAGTTGAGCTGGACAATTGTGTCAGATGGGTAGACCTGAAGCCACAGTACACGTAGGAGCGTTGGACATGGTCTCAGGCATTCAGATTGGTTGATGATGAGGTCACTGTTATTTAATTTACTCGTCGGGGACTGCTCCAATACTCATCTTTTCAAAAATTACACATATCTCAAAACAACATAAAATTAGTCCGTTCGCTTCGCTGAAAAAATAAATCGAAACATTGTTCCGACTGATTTGTTGTGAGATAAAAATACTCTTCCGGCTGAAAAAAAAAACAAGTTGAAAAATATGAATTATAAGATAAGCAAACAGGACCATACAATATATTTATTAATTAAATTATTAATATTTTTTCACATGGGTTCCGTATGGGCCTATTCCGTCCAAGCCCAGCCGTGGCAAGCCCAAACCCAAATCCCCTTGTTCCCGTTGTCCGGCAAGGAGAGGACCAGTTCCGCCGCCGGCCGCGTGCCTCTGCCTTCGCCTCCGCCTTGCTCGTACAGCCACAGGAATAAGATCGTGTGTACCCGATCGTTCGGTGCCCCGTGCCCGTTTCTTTCCAGTGAAATTCTAATCTTCTTGTTTGCGGCCAACAGTCTATATGGTGACGGCTCGATCCTGCAACAACGTAGGAGTACTGTGTTGCGCCATGTGATGCCGGACCTTCTCTGCCCGTCGATAAGATTAAGGCGGTCCTAAACTTTAATCGTTGTCTCATCTGATGTTTGGACACATGCATAGAATATTAAATATAGACTAATTATGAAATTAAATGCACAGATTGAGACTATTTTGCGAGATGAATTTTTTAGCCTAATTAGTCTATAATTTAGCAATGTAGTGCTACAGTAAATATATACTAATGACAGATTAGTTATACTAACTAAATTTATCTCATAAATTACTGACGGATTCTATAATTTATTTTTTTATTAGTATCCGAACACCTCATACAACATCCATATGTGACATCTTCTAAACATCCAAACACCCCATAATGCTTGAGTGCCCTGTGCCGCTGCGAAGATGACATTCGTGGAAAGCACAGCCGCCACGAGGAAACGATACATGTTGGAACCGAACAAACCGATCGCCCAGGGGAGAGATGAGTTTGGACTATATATGGGCTCGGAATGGGCTGGGTTTGGACAGGACTGACCCATTGGTTACTCAGTTCCAAAATAACTAAGAAATAATTTTAAATTAAATGGGATGCTTTGAGATCTGTGTAACTTTTTAAAAAGAGGAGCAGTTTCCTTACTCGTCCTAGTTAACATCGTATGAGAGATTGGACATAAGTCAATCCCTCCCGTGGTATCCTCGCAAAATTAAAAAAAAAAACTATCGTGGTATGACTTTTACAGCTTGATTGCGGTCTGACTTTTATAGCGTGATTGGTAGCATGTGCGTAAAGCTAGGACTGCCCCATTTTTTTTTATGCAGAGCCCGCCCCGTTAGATGCAGCAAAAGCCTCTAGGCCTTCTATGTGAGAAACGCAAAATCGATTTTGTTTCCTCAGAGCCAGCCTAGAGTGATGCATAGGTGAGACACGAGTCATTCCAATCACATTGCACCATTTGCTGCTTGCAAGGGGCCAGGCCTCTCTACCTACGAATTGGAGGCCCTTGTGCGAAATACTTGATTGGGTCTTAAAATTCGAGAAAACAACGTAACCAAAGCAGGATTTTACTTATAATTATAAAAGCTTCAAACATATAAAATCTTAATGCTAAAACAATAAAAGTAGTACTAAACAAAAAGGAAACTAACCTTATGTTCTACTGAAAAGCCACAAACTGGCTTAGGAATCTAAGGCCCTCCACAATATTTTGTCTCCAAGTTAATCTAGAAAAGGAGAGAATAGCCTAAGACTCTAAGCATCATTTTGCATGTTGTAACTAATGATGGAGAGCTAGCAAAATTTGGGGCGGTGAGGGTGAACGTTCTTGCGTCAATGCCCATTTGTGCAGTGGAGACTGGAGAGAGGGAAGGAGAGGACCAGGATGGGGAGCCGGAGAAGAGCATGCATCTGCCTTTTTGGCATGCAAAAGAGCATGCTATGATCTTTGAAGCGTGGTGTCAACTTTTCTATGTGGACCTTGATTTTTTGTGAGAAGTACCCCCACGTTGTGGAGGGCCTAAGCAGCCAGCCAAGCAGGCTGATGGGCACTGGCCATTGGGCCTAATGTTCTCATGGTCCAATTAACCAGTCAACAATCACAGGTTATAGTGCTGCATTTTTTTCTATCTAATCAATTAATCATTGTTAGTTACTACTTAGTGTAAATTTAGGGTGCCTTAAACTTTGGGGGCTTGAACAGTTGCACACATTGCTCCTGTTGATGTATGGACCTGAAGGGTCCGACAAGCACCATTTATCGCTTGCAAGGGGCCGGCATAAAAAAACACGATATGCAAGGAAAGACAAGGAAGGGGTGGGTAACTGTAATGTGCCTCTGATGCAACTGTGCAGGTTACCACTTAAAAAAGAGTGAGATGGATCGAGATAAGCTTGTACAACCTACGAAATCATGCTTTGAAAAAAAAAAGATTTTGCGACTATTCAATAAGGTCTATGCATGCGGTCTAGGCCCAATATGAGATGATACGAGGAAGCAGTCTTGGCTTCCAATCACACCCCTAATATCTGACCCCACGTCTTCTTTTTCCCTAATTACCACCATTCTCCTTTTTTTTAAAACTACCACAATTCTCATCCTCTTTAGAGAATTAACACAAAATAATTCCGCGTTCCAGGAGGTGTTTGGATACAGATAACTAAACTTTAGTCCACGTCAAATTGGATATTTGATACTTATTAGAAGTATTAAATATAGACTAATTACAAAACTAATTGCATAAGACGTGACTAATTTGCGAGATGAATCTATTAAACCTAATTAGTCCATGATTAGTGAATGCGATGCTACAATAAACATATGCTGAATTAAGGCCCATTCGTTTCGCTGAAAAACAAGCTGAAACATTGTTCCCGCTGATTTGTTGTGAGAGAAAAACACTGTTTCGGCTGAAAAAATAAACTGAAAAGTACGAATTATAAGAGAAGCGAACATGGCCTAATTAGGCTTAATAGATTCATCTCGTAAATTAGTCATGGCTTATGCAATTAGTTTTATGATTACCTTATGTTTAGTCCTCTTAATTAACACCCAAAAATTCGATATGACAGAAACTAAACTTTAATTACTGGATCACTGTATGCTCGTAGCAAACTTTACTCGATCACACTGCTTGCTGCTCGTGAGCGCTCAAGTCACTCAAAGTGTTGTCTAAAGTTTAGACCACACGAGTAAGCTAAAATGATCTGAAGTTTTACTCCTCGATTTTAGCCGCTAAACTTATAAGTCCTACGGCTTGTGTTATTTTTGTTGTACAGTGTTTATCTTGTGTGTATTTGTCGTAGAGTAGTTATTATGTTGGACTATGCGTGTATTGCAGTTTATTAGTGATGTACTTATGTTGAAGATTTTTATTTTCTTTCGATCAACCTGTTCGATGGTTAATTTTAGTCCATCATAGTATAATATTTTTCTCTCGCAACCGAACATCAGCAACAACAGGCTGAACGATGCACCGATCCTCACGGAGGAGACAGGAACGAGAACCAAATTTCCACCGTGTGCTTTGACGAAGACAGTAACGGCGATTTCCCTTCTCGCGGGGAAAGCCGTTACCGTTCCATCTCTATTTGCACCTGTGGAACGCGGAATTATTTTGTGTTGATTCTCTGAATCGAGCACAGGCAAACCGTTCTATATAATTCTAAAATTTAATAAATGGTCCCTTCTCCCTCGTGGAAAATTTGGCAAATGCAAGCCCATGTTCCTTAGCAACCAAGTCACGGCGCTGCCTGCCCAGCCAGCCCATTCTCGCCGTCTGAACAGCCGAACAGGACACCGCCACACCGGCCGCGGAGTTAGGGCGACACCGCGTCGTTTCAAAGCTACCTCCCGCTCCTTCCTTTCTCTGAATCCCCTGCCATCTCCCGCCTCCCCGTCCAAAATCCCCAAATCCACCGCCGCCCGCCGCCATGCCTCCGTCACACCGGAATCTCCTCCTCTTCGTCCCCTCCGTCCTCGTTCTCCTCGTCACCTCCGTCGCCGCCGTATCCGTCTCCACCCCCGTCGAGCTCACAGGTAAGCACGCCTCCGTCTCCCACCCCACCATCGAACCCCACAAAGCCCTAACCCTAATCCGCCCTGTCGCAGTCACTTCGCATCCGCCGGCCTACGTCAACCTCCCGCCCGCGCGACCCCTCTCCGGTGGCGATGCCGCCGGGCCCTACTGCACGCGTGTTCTCCTCCAAGGCCGCCCCTCCCGCCTCCGCGACCCGTCTCGCTTCTTCCACGCGCTTCGACTCCGCGCCAACGCCACTCGCCCCCACGGGCTCGAGCTCTGCTTCCACAGGTTAGTGAGATGGGGAACTGAACTCCTAGCTTTCGTGGTGTGTATCGCTAGCATTGATGTTTCTCGGCCTGATTTCTTTGGCTTGTGCACTTTGTGTTTGTAGAAATGCCACGGTGGGGCCGTGCAAGTGCGCCGCATCCCAGTGGCAGAAGATGCCCAAGAGCGGGCTCTGGATGCAAGCCATCTCACCGTACGACCACCGGATTCTGGACTTCCGAATGCCTGCTGACCCTTCGAGGTCTGTTGTGGTGTCCACTGAGGAAGGTATGATTTCTTCCGCTTCTTTTGTTTGATGTAGTTCTAGTATGGTGCCCCCCTGTTTCGTGCAGTTCTTGATTGCAGGGTGTGATGTATCTTTTGTTGCTGTGTATGCAGAGTTCTTGCTCCACAGGGTGGTGTTCTTTGTCCTAGGGTTGGTGCTCATGGCGGTGGCACACACATTGAGCGAGTCTGTGGTGTTCTACTATGGTGGAGCAATGACTATCGGCATTTTCCTTGTGATACTGATTATACTCTTTCAGGTAATTTACAATCCTCTTCACTCTGCTCTATATAGTAGTAGTTGAGCACTTCAGCTGATGGTTGGTATTGGTAACGGTGGTTGGTGCCATTCTTGTAATGGTTCAATCGAGCTCACTTACTGTCTTATTTGAAACTACCATTTGGATTATGGAACATTTGAAGATTATATACGATTTGCATTGGAAAAATCCTCAATCAACAATATACTTAAACTATTACAATATATCCCTTTGGCAAAAGGCTTCCTCAGTGTCAATAGGGATTTGTACCTCCTCTGTTTATTTTTGTTTTCAGATGACAGTATTACTGTAGTTGATTGGCACTAGCTACAGTCACAAAGTCTAATCTTTCCTTAGCTTGAAGCTATGTAATTCAAGTTATTTTATACTAGTTGTATGCAGCCTTTCCACATGAATCTAACTTTTGGCCAGTTCAATAGGAAACTTAAGTTTTATCTGCTATTCAGCCAATCATTTTGTGGGCACCACCTGCTTTCCTGACATTTTTTTCCTATCTACTTTCAGGGAATGAAGCTTTTACCAACTGGTAGAAAGAGTTCTCTCGCTATTTTCGCATACTCCTCAGTTGTAAGTATTGTTTAATATATGGACAGGATCCACTTTGGTTTCTACCTTACACCTCTAGATCACTCATGTGGCAATTTTTCAACAACAGGTTGGCATGACGACATATTTTCTTCACTATTTATCGGGTATGCTGCGCTCAGTTCTTGTGGAAATCGGGATTGCTGAAGACATGCATAATCCTGTATGTAAGTTCTTCATTTAGGTTATCATCTGGTTTTTCTGGCTTCTTTTATTTCACTTGCCTTTACATATATTTAAGGGAATGGGACTAGTATGATCTTTTGAATTGCCAGTTTGCCACATGACTTCCCACTTTTTTGTCTTCTTTATTGATATCTATGTGACTGAATAATACTAATTTTCTTGTCATGTATGTGAGTGTGCTTATTTTCTTGAGCTCTGTTGGGGAATAGTCTACACTACTTGTACTATGAAAGCAAATTGACTTGATAACATCAAATGATTTATAAAGTTGTCAAATTTTTTGTGTTATTTCCTATTCATATTCTTACTGTGCCATTAAATTTTCCATGAGGGTATTGTTAGTGTTTCAACATTCAGTGGTATGTGTTTCTATCATTCCTCTTATGATATATTAATGTAAAAAATGTGTCATTGCAGCTTGGAATATTCGTTCTCGTATGTGTCATCTTAGCTGGAGCCTGGTTTGGTTACTGGGGTGTCCGTAAACTTGTCCTGGCAGAAGATGGATCTGTTGACGAGGGTGTGGCTTATTTTGTTGAGTGGGCTATCTTAATTATTTCAGCTGTTATGATCCTCCAGGTATTACTTCTGTAACAATCTACTGGTGCTTGAAATATTCTATCCGTTTGCTTATCTTTCAACTGACAGGCTAATCCTCACTTCGTCTGTCCCTGTAGAGTTCTCTGGACTATCTCTTTGCATTTGCGGCTTTAGCCTTCTGTGTAATCATCAAAGCGATTGCAAGAATTGAGGGAAAGTCAAAAGTTTTACGCTATATATTCGGGTACGATAAACTCTCTTCCCTAATTGTCAGTCAAGGCAACTCTTTACTTGATGTGTCAAATATTAGTTACTACAGCTATAATTAATCAGATAGCTCATAGCAGAAGTCACAAATCTAACAGCACATTGTTTTCATCTTTTGACCAGAGTATCATGTTACTATAATTTTAAGAAAAACATATTAAAAAAACAAGTTAAACATGTTATGTGGCATTTCTGTTGTAAAACGATTCCTATTTGTTGCTGACTTATTGTTCCAGTCAACAGAATATACACAGCCAGGCACCTCTGTAAGACACATGGTAATTTTGTGCTGTGTGGAATGGATGCAGCTACATTTTGACCTGTTGGCTGCTGTGGTGTAGGTCGATTGAAACCATGGAGTAGCCCAATGTCATTAGTAATTATAGTCTCAAACTTTCACTTGATGCAACGGAATCAGAACAAGGAATAACATAGCCCATGTGGAATGTACAAGCTCAGAAATTGGCCTGGTTGATCCCACTTTTCCTAAGATAACCATGATATGATGCATTGACGCTACTCCTGCTGTAGGCATTATGACTTACCTCTAAGAAATTTATTTCAAATGTATGCAAGTCTTCAAGTGGATATCTAAGAAATAAATATCTGAAAATGAACCAAAATCCTTTAATCCTAAGTATTAGCTGAGTAACTGAACAGATGCTAACGTGTATGAGCTGTAATTTATGTTCTTGATTGTTTGGTTAGTGTCTAATCTTTAAAGTTATTAACCCTCAATGTAGTGGTTTTGTGTAGTTCAGATTTAGCAAGAGTGAATTAAGATTTTTCTCCTTACATCAACAATGCATCTGTTTTTGTTTGTTGAACTATTGTAATTTCGTTGCTCATGAGTATTGAAATTCGGTTTGTCCGTGGTGGAAAACATCAACAATGCATTCAAGTGATTTCACAGTGGCACTTCTATTGAAGTGTTTGTAGCTGTTTAAATTCCTAACATAATAAACATAATCAGCATCAAATTGGTTCTCGTTTATGCGGAGCATATCGTGCATGGTAAGCATAACTACTGTTGTAAAACGAAAACTGTGGCACCAATGGGTTGGTTGACTACACACAATCTGTGACAAGAAGTAGCTCATCACTTGTCTGAATCTTTGTTTAACTAAAACATCTCGTAGATGTAATGGCAGAGGACAGAGGCTGTTTGCAGTAATTTGGAACATTGCAGGCTTTGCACGGCCTTCTTAGTTTCTCCTAAGTTATGTTAGTATACATGGGTTCCTTTGGTTTTTATATATTTGGGGTACTAAATTATTTTTCCATGTTATTAGGACCATAATTTTAATAGTGGTGACAACAAAAACATATTTGTGTTCCCTGAAAGTACTGATAAACTAAATAATACCTCTTTTCAGGGGACTTTCTGATGGAACCTCTAGTAATCCATCCCGTTATGGAGATTTGGATGAAGACTATTCTAGCATGAATGGAGGTCGCCAAGATGGATTTGGCAAGCTTCATGGTGGATACCAGAGACGTACACCAAGAAGAAACTCACCTTTTGCAGGTTTGTCACTTCTTTTAGTTGTATCTATATGATGCCCCAGCTTAGTGTTCTTGTGCCAAGTGAACAACTTGTTATCTTGTGTCTCCAGGCTCAGCAAAGACATCGTCGCCAGGTATTGCTAGGGACAGCTTCTATTCTACATTTCACACTACCCCAGAGAGGAGGAAATTCTCAAAAGAGGAATACGAAGCATTCACGAGAGAGGAGACAAAGAAAGCTATGAAGCAACTGTTGTCATCACCGGATTTCAACAGGTGGGCGTTGGCTAACACAGACAGAATATCTGTGACTCCACCAGGAGGAAGCTACAGCAGCAGCAACAGCCAGCAGCGGCATCGTTTCTTGGGACTGTTTTGAGCTGCGCGTGCGTAGTGTGCTTTCTTATCAGCAATAGGAGTGCTCATTGCTGAGTGTTTCTATGTGAGTTGATTAGCAAGGGTAGGATAACATCTGAGTGTTCCGCATTTTGAGGTGGCAGCAAATATGTAGAATATTGTTGTTTAGTCGCATCTTAGGTCCAAAGTCCAAACGGCATCTGTATCTTGTAACATTAAGTGCTAGTGAGTGAATCTCAACTTGTTGAGTTGTATATCACGCTTGAATATCATTATGATAGTTTGAAAGTATTTTCAAATCATCATTATTGTAGGATGAAAGTATTCAAGTGTTTCTATGGTTGCATAGGAAGCAAGTCGTGCTGAATTGTCTTATGTGGTGTGCAGTAATTTGTCGCTTGATCATCATGGGAGGGATACTATGCTCATTGCCGTCTGTAAACTAATGATCTGTTCTGGTTGTTCAATACTTTCTGTCCCATTTCTCAGTTCTCATTTTTCGAGAAGTTAAACATATTTAACTTTGACTAAATATATAAAAGAAAATATTAATATTTATAAGTTCATAATTAATATCATTAGATAGATTGTTGAATTTATTTTTATAAATAAATTTTTTTAGAGATATAAATGTTGCTAATATTTTCTATAAATTTAGTCAAATTTAAAAAAGTTTAATTGTCACATCCTACGACGATACTTGAATAAGGATGGAGAGAGTATGCATGAGTGATGATCTGATCCAGATTGCCATGCCAGGTGTTCTTGATCGGGCACCTTCTAGTTCGCTTCATCAGCTTCCCACTTGTCCACCACCTCGTCAAGTGCGGTCGTGGAGGCGCCACCCTCACGGAGTCCCTCTGCCGCAGCCTTCTGCAGCTCCGCCGCCTTCCAGTCTGTTTATTTGGTCGTATTTGATTTATAAGCCATAATTTATCAGTCAATAAATAATATTTTTTCTTACACTAAATCAATCAACAGTACTTTCGATCATAGCTTATAAGCCAAATCATCCCAAACGACCAGGGCGTTCACCCGCACCATGGCACCTTTCCCTTCCCCTGCCATCAGCTCCCTCACCACCGCTTGCGATGGTCTCCTTATCTTTCCTCTCGGGCAACCGTATCGCAGCTGCTACTCCCTCGGCCAGCATCACCTCGTTTAGCCGCTGCTCAGCGAACAACGGCCACGCCACCATTGGCACGCCGTGCACCAGGCTCTCTAGCGTGGAGTTCCACCACAGTGCGTCAGGAACCCTCCGGTGGCCTTGTGGGCAAGCACCTGTGTCTGCGGTGCCCACGAGGGCACCAGGAGACCCACGTCCTTGGTCCTCTCGAGGATCGCTTCCGGGAGGTAGGCGAAGGGGTCCTTCTTGCTCTCTGCGTCGTTGTAGTTGTCGCTGAGCGTGCCCTCGTCGCTCGGGCTGCGCACCACCCAGAGGAAACGCTGCCCGCTGAGCTCCAGCCCAAGCGCGAGCTCGTTCATCTGCTCCTTTGGCAGCGCGCCGCCGAAGCCGAACGAGATGAATATGACCGACCTGGCAGGCTGCCGGTCGAATTCTAATACTCGCTAGTGATATTTTTTTTTCTAATACGGCGGGCGGCAGGGACGCGAGGAACGCGCGCTGGGTGGCGGACGCCGTGGACGCGAAGGCGATGAGCGTGACCATGGCGCCGTGCCGCGACGCGAGGCGCTTGGCCAGCTCCGCGAGCGGGATCAGGAAGCCCATCCCGGGCGTCACCAGCATGGCCAAGTGCGGAGGCCCGGTCTTCATCATGCTCGGTCCCGGCCGGCCGGCCGGTTTTTCTTTTCTCACGGCAGTGGGTGGTCTTTGTTAGTAATTGCTCAAGAGACATTAAATATGGGCCCAATACAACTCAACGTGGCCCATTGGGCTGGCCCATGAGCATGCTTACATATATAAGCTAATCACCGGCCAGGATGTGATTAACCTAATCACAAGTCACTACTCACGCCACCGCCTCTCTGCTGCTCGCATGTGTGTGCGCTGCCGGGAAGAAAGCCAGTGCATTTGCCTTTGGGTTCCGTAGCAATCCGCGTACGTCGACGAGCGCTAGCACGCTACGTCGCTGCCGTTCTCCTCTCCATAGGTGTGGATATTCGTAGAGGTGCTGTTATGCTGCGCACTACATGGTACGGTACGGCTACTTTCTCGACATCAACTACATCGACTACGCGCGTTCCGTCAAATCTTCTGCTACGTCGCGCGTCAAAAAGGTATAATCTATGATCATCTATGTGCAAGTGATCCTATTTTTACGCGATTATTAATTTGTGCTAGCGTGTAGCCACCCGTGTAACCCAACAGTGCTATCTAGAGCTGTGCTTGCATTGTTTTTGATATAGATTATTTTAACGTGGTTGGCCGTAGAATAGATCGTTCTAATGGATAGCATTATCTGTGTATTATAGATTGCTTTACTCCATTTTTGCTTTCTCATTATATGACTGGCCAGTCCGCCGTCTTTACGACGATGCGCAAGCATCGCGCGGCTGACCACGAGGTTGTGAATTCATGTAGCGAAGCGGTTGGTACACAGCTGTATGGCTATTCGGCTAGAACGCCATGCTAGTTAATTTGTAGCAGCATGCGAAAATCTATTCTATCCATCATCAGCTAGCGGAGCCAATTGCGTGTTTTATTAAAAAAAAATTATACCCGTAGCGTCGTTGTAGAAACATCTAACTCGTTTTTGCAGAGAATGATGTGATGATATGGCCTCAAAATCATATGTGATGATCTGTGTGTAATATTTGGTGCGACATATGTGTCGCTATTTACGACTGCTGGGTTGAGGTTGTTCGTTTATTGTATTCGGCCTGCGTGTTGTCCCGTGGAGTGCTCGTAATTTATATATTTTAATTTGCTATTAGCATGTAATAGGCAAATTAAATTATGTAATTTATCGACATGAGGCAAGGTGACTCAGCGACCACACCATTCAGAAGAGGGCGTTGAAATTGAGACGCCTAGGAGTAGGCATCATCACTCATTGTTGGCGGTCGCTTGGACGCGCTAAGTTTCGTTGGACGAAAAGTGGCCCTACTTTCATAATAATTTGATTATATGTGACGTTCATATTTATACATTGCCTATGATGAGTATGAAAAAATTCCTCGTACAAATTAAGTTTTTATGCCCTTCCAATAGCTACACCTTTTGGGTCTTGTTAGTAGGTGATTGGTCTGCCAAAGCAAGGCGTCATCTTCTACCTTGATCTATTGGGTGGTGTCAGACACCACAACGTAGTGTTGGTTTACTTGACGAAGCTATCAAGTCGGACTTGGGTTTCGGGGCATAGCATTAGAAGCCGAGATATATGATATCAACCAACGAACGAGAGTTGCATCGGATGTGATTGGCAAGCGTTGCCTACTCAGTTCACTATGATGCTAGCAGTGATGCTAAAGCTCACTAGTTCCATAGGGAACGTGAGGTCTCGTCCCACTATGCAATGTCGGGGGACATTCACAAAACATAGTGTGGTTTCTTTTATTAAAAATGTTTTAATAAAAGTAGTGCTAACCGTTACATATCTTTGTTGTTGTAGAAAATATCGAGCAACTCGAGTTTTAATTTGCGATCGATCCTAGAGAAAGAAAAGCTAAATGGAACAAATTTTGTTGATTGGAACCGAAACCTGAGAATTGTTCTCGGGCAGGAAAAGAAAGAGTACATTCTTGATACGCCTTACCCGGATGAGCCTCAGAATGTCACACACAACACTAATGCGTATCGTGCTTATGTGAAGCACACATATGAGGTTGTGGATGTGCAGTGCTTGATGCTTGCTTGCATGAACTCTGAGCTGCAGAAGCAATATGAGAGCACCAACCTGCATGATATGATCGTGGGGCTGCGTGGCATGTTTGAAAACCAGGCAAGGGTTGACAGGTTTAACGCCTCGAAGGCCCTGTTTGGTAGCAAACTTGCTAAAGGCGCTCCGGTTAGCCCTCATGTAATCAAGATGATTTGTTCCATTGAGAGCTTGCAGAGACTGGGTTTTCCCCTCGACGACGATCTCGCCACCGATGTGATACTACGGTCTCTACCAGCTAGCTTTGAGCCATTTATTATGAACTATCACATGAATGGCTTGAAGAAGATGCTGACCGAGTTGCATGGGATGTTGAAGATGGCAGAGGTGAGCCTTAGGAAGGCTTCTGGTCATGTGATGATAGTCCAGAAGGATAAGAAGCGAAAGCGTCCAGCCAAGGCTAAGAAACCTGCCGAAAGTGAGACTTCTAAGCAGGCAACTAAGGCCAATGAAAAGAATAAAAGGCTAGCCCCTCCCCTGATGTTTGTGTTCCACTGCGGTGTGAAAGGACATTGGTCGAGAAATTGCAAGAAGTACCTAGAAGCAAAGAAAAAGAATGGAGGTGCGACCTCCACTCAAGGTATTAATGTTATTAAAATTAATCTTGCAACACGTTCTAATGATGCATGGGTATTTGATACTGGTGCAATGATTCACACTTGCAAATCATTGTTGGGACTGAAAATAATTAGGCGTTTTGCAAGAGACGTCGTGGATTTGCGCATCGGGAATGGAGCAAAGGTTGCTGCGTTGGCCATCGACACTTATTCATTGTCGTTACCTTCTGGATTAGTGCTAGAACTTAATAATTGTTATTTTGTTCATGCATTGAACAAGAACATTATTTCCGCCTCATGTTTAGAGGATGATGGTTTTGAATTTGTAATAAAGAACAAGTGTTGTTCTATTTTTATGAATGGCATGTACTATGGGAGATGTCCTGTTGTGAATAGGCTTTATGTTCTTAATCTTGAGGAAACTAAAATCAATAATGTTAATGCTAAGAGAGTTCGCAAACATGATTCTAATCCTACTTACTTGTGGCATTATCGCTTAGGCCATATAGGCAGGAAGCGCATAGAGAGGCTCCATAAGGATCGTCTTCTCGATTCTTTTGATTATGAATCAATTGAGACATGTGAGTCATGCCTACTTGGAAAGATGACTAAAGCTCCTTTTGTTGGACAAAGTGAGAGAGCAAGTGAGCTATTAGGCCTAGTACATACAGATGTATGGGGCCCAATGAACTTAACCGCAAGAGGTGGCTTTCAGTACTTTATTACCTTTACCAACGACTTGAGAAGATACGACTATATCTATTTGATGAGGAACAAGGCATAATCCTTTGAAAAGTTCAAATAGTTTCAAAATGAAGTGCAAAATCATACTGGCAAGACAATTAAATTCCTATGATCGGACCGTGGTGGGGAATATTTGAGCCATGAATTTCGTGACCATCTAAAGAATTGTGGAATCGTTCCGCAACTGACTCCACCCAGAACGCTACAATAGAATGGTGTGTCTGAGCAGAGAAACCGAACCTTATTGGACATGCTGAGGTCAATAATGAGTCAAACTAATCTTCCATTGTACTTTTGGGGGTATTGCGCTAGAGACAACTACGTTTACACTAAACTGGGAAACGTTCTAGTTTGCCGTTCTTGAAGATTTGGGGCTATGATGCCTATGTTAAGCGTTCGACGCCAACAAAGCTCGAGCCCAGATCTAATAAGTGTATCTTTGTGGGATATTCTAGGGAAACCAAAGGATATTATTTCTACAACCATCAAGAGAACAAAGTGCTTGTTGCCGGAATGCGGTCTTTCTTGAGAAAGAGTTTCTCTCAAAAGAAGTTAGTGCAAGCACAGTGCGACTCGAAGGGGTTTGAGAAACACAAGAAAATATTCCAGTTTCCACTGATGAGGAGGTGCGGCAAGATGAGCCGGCGATATTCGTTGACCAACATGCTGAACCCCAACCACGAAGGTCAATACGGGCACGTCGCGCACCTAAAAAGTACACATTACTGACTATGGGGCAGCGTGGCATCTTATTGTTGGACAACGAAGAGTCTAACACTTACACAGAGATGGTAATGGGACCAGAGTCCGAGAGATCGCTTGAAGCCATGAGATCTGAAATGGAGTCCATGAGAGATAATCAGGTTTGGAACCTGGTTGATCCACCCGAAGGCGTGAGGGCCATAGAGTATAAATGGATTTTTAAGAAAAAGACAGACGCTAATGGAAATGTTCACATCTATAAAGCAAGAATGGTAGTAAAAGGTTTTCATCAAATTCAAGGTGTTTATTATGATGAAACATTTTCGCCTGTTGCTATGCTGAAGTCTATCCGGATCCTTCTAGCAATTGCCGCATATTATGACTACGAAATTTGGCAAATGGACGTCAAAACAGCATTCCTTAATGGAAACCTAAGTGAGGATGTGTACATGACACAACCTGAAGGTGTTGTCGACCAACAAAATGCTAGAAAAATTTGTAGACTCATGAAGTCTATATATGGGCTAAAGCAAGCATCCCGGAGCTAGAATCTTCATTTTGATGAGGAAGTTAAATCGTTTGGCTTCTTGAAAAATGAAGAAGAACCATGTGTTTACAAGAAAGTTAGTGGGAGCGCACTCGTGTTTCTGGTCTTGTATGTGGATGACATACTACTGATCAGGAATAATATTCCACTAATGGAGGATGTTAAGGCCTCGTTGAGAAAGACTTTCCCTATGAAGGACTTTGGAGAAGCATCCTACATTTGGGTATAAAGATCTATAGAGATAGGTCTAAGCGCTTAATTGGATTAAGTCAAAGTACGTACATTGACAAGGTGTTGAATAGATTCAACATGAATGAGTCCAAAAGGGGATTCATACCTATGTCACATGGTGTAACCTTGAGCGATACTCAGTGTGCCTCGATACCAAGAGTGCCTTATGCTTCGGCTATTGGCTCTATTATGTACGCCATGATATGCATGCGCCCAGATGTTTCATATGCTCTAAGTGTTAAGAGCAGGTACCAATCAAACCCAGATGATGCTCACTGGGTAACAGTTAAAAATATCCTTAAGTACTTGCGAAGAACTAAGGATAAGTTCCTAGTATATGGAGGTTCAGAAGAGCTTGTTGTAAATGGTTACACTGATGCTAGCTTCCAAAGACGATAGCCAATCACAGTCAGGATATGTCACCTGCCTTAATGGTGGGGCAGTGAATTGGAAAAGTTCCAAGCAAGAGATGGTCATAGATTCAGCAACAGAAGCCGAGTATATTGCGGCTTCGGAAGCTGCAAAGGAAGCTGTATGGATTAGAAAATTTGTTTCCTAGTTGGGTGTGGTCCCTAGCTGCTCCAGTCTGATAGACCTCTATTGTGACAATAATGGTGCCATTGCACAAGCGAAGGAGCCTAGGTCACACAAAAAATCCAAGCATATACTACGACGCTATCACCTGATTCGAGAGATCGTTAATTGAGGAGATGTGAAGATATGCAAGGTGCACACTGACTTGAACATGGCAGATCTGTTGACCAAGCCGCTACCACAAGCAAAGTATGAGACACACATAAGAGCGATGGGCATAAGATGCTGGCATGATTGTCTAATGTGAGTGGGAGGCTTATGATGATGTATACCTTAACGGTTGTCATAGGATGATGACATCATGTCAACATTTGTAATTTGCAAGTTTCAGTGAGATGTTCCATGACGTTTTTCATTATATGTGATTAACGAATTTGTGATTCGTTAGTGAAACTCCATGATTTAAATTGAAGACATACTAAATGAGATCCCCAACTTCTATCTGTCATGTGGGACTGTGACGTAGAGATAAGTTGGTACATGTGTTGGGTGGATAATCATGTTTTATGGGTCATAGTGATATTGGATATTGCACCAACAATGTAGATATGTGTTGGGAACACAGTGTTGGATCGACCCACTATGAGACACCACGAATATGTGCTATCGGTTTGTCTCACAAATGACACACATACTAACGTCCTCGGACCTGAGATCAACGCAGAGTCCCGGATTGTGTAAGTCATACTTTGGGGCTTCCAAACACTACTCTATAACTGGGTAGTCATAAAAGTAGCTTTTGGGTATGTTCTGAAGCAAGTTGTAGGGTGCGTCGAGTCAAGATAGGATCTGCCCCTCCTGTATCAAGAAGAGACTCCTCTAGGCCCTATCGATGTGTAGGAACTAAAAGTGCATGGCCTTGCCTTGACTAATGGTTAGCGAGAAATGGCTGAGAATCAAGGATAGCACTTCACTCGCCTTGTACTTGGCTAGGTGTCGTGTGGCAGAAGGACATAGTAATGAAGAGTGTTAAAAGGTTGTGCAAGATATAATCTTCGTGAATCTTCAGGAGATGTATGCCTTGCTAGAAGCCAATGTCGTCTGTTGATTAGAAAGTGTTTTCTGCTTATAGCCGTTGATTGCATGAATCTATAGGGTCACACACTTAAGGAAAGAGAACTAAAAGGGATGAATGGATCAATTAGATTGAGTCCATGGTATTGCAGCATGTGGCCATATTAATTGTCTCTAGTGGAAGTGGGAGATTGTTAGTAATTGCTCAAGAGACATTAAATATGGGCCCAATGCAACCCAACGTGGCCCATTGGGCTGGCCCATGAGCATGCTTATATATATAAGCTAATCACCGGCCTGGGTGTGATTAACCTAATCACAAGGCACTACCCACGCCGCCGCCTCTCTGCTGCTCGCATGTGCGTGTGCCGCCGGGAAGAAAGCCAGTGCATTTGCCTTTGGGTTCCGTTGCAATCTACGTGCGTCGACGAGCGCTAGCACGTTACGTCGCCGCCGTTCTCCTCTCCGTACGTGTAGACATTCGTAGAGGTGCTGCTGCATTACGTACTACGTCGTATGGTACGACTACTTTCTCGACGTCGACTACATTAACTACGCGCGTTCCGTCACATCTTCCGCTGCGCCGTGCGTCAGGAAGGTATGATATATGATCATCTACATGCAAGTGATCCTGTGACCTCGACGCAGCTTGAGAAGCTTCCATCGTGACGTCACGCGTGACCATCAGACCTCAGATGCACCCCGTGACCATCACGGCTCAGATGCACCCATCCTATGCAGGTTGATGTACTGATAGATTCTGAACACAAAGAAAGAAGACATTAGTAAAAGAAACTACGTTAACAAAAAATAAAGACATGAGTGCTACATATCTATTTATTTATATTTTATTCTTTCTGTAAAATTTTAAAACTATAATTTGTTTTATCATGAATCCATAGTATAAGTTAATATTGGTAATAAAATGTCATTGTCCTGTTAGATCTATATTGAATTAAAACAAAATATTGATAGTTTTTTCTCCTGTTGTAAGATATAGAAATATTTACTCGAAAATATGTCATAACTTTAATTTTCATACTATACATGAGTTGGTGGGTTAAATATCACTTATGTGACTTTCTTTGACGACCCAGCAAAATAAGTCATTCTAATCTCCGTTCACTACTACAGGAACTGAAATCACTGTCGGCCTTATCACTTCTGAATTTGGGTGAACCGACAGTGATGTACCTTCACTGTCGGTTCATGGCTTGCACCGGCAGTGAGTTGATGGTCACTTATCACTACCGGTTCTAGCCAAGAACCGACAGTGATTTTGGGCTATCATTGTCGGTTAGAGCCAAGAACCGACGGTGATAAAATGACAGTACAAAAGCCTGGCGCCATCCTCTCCTTCCTCCTCTTTTACATCCTGAGCATAGAGGCACGTGTTTGGGCCCCTCCCTCTATTGTTGCAGCTGCTCTTCACCATGAAGCTAGCCCTTGGATTTAGAAGAATAACTTGATCTTTTTCTTTAAGGTTAGTAATAAGCATCCACTCCTTTGATTTTGTAGCTTAATTAGCGTTGTTTTGATAGCTACATTGCTTGATTCTTATTCTAGTTCTTTCTCCATTCTAGAGAGCACTTTTCCAATTGGACTTTGTGCAAGGCTTTCAAGCAAATTATGGTGAATCCATCATCCAAAAGGTTGGTGTCTATGAACATATTTAAATTTGTAGCTAATTACATGGTGGTCAAGATCATTGTTAGTATGTGATACTATAATTAGTTCTTAGGAGTAGAGTAGATTCTTTTACAATTTTGATGAGCAAATTAATCCATGTGTTACCTACCAACATATTGTTTGGAGCTACAGTGTTGTTCATGATCATGTCTCAAATTTTAGCCTTTTTTTAAATTAGTGTCTCTATTTTTATATGGCATCGAGTAGAATAATTGTTCTTCATTATTGTGCAATAATTGTTTTTATGGGGCTATGCTTTTCAATTTATATGGTCGGGCTACCAATTTCAAATTTTCAATAATTAGCATACAATAATGTTTTCCAAAAATGGGTTGACTAAATTAAATAAGTGTGGAATAAATGGTACTTTCGAGCTACAATTGTTGTTCATGAAGCTCGACTTCTTATTAATTTCTCTATAATTACCGTCTTAATATTTTTTTGTGCAGAGATGGATCGAGAGTTGATGCATCTGTCCCGAATGGATAAACGGTACATGCCTGACATCAGCCAGTTTATCACTGATGCCAAAGCCCATGCTGAGAATGAAAACCCTGTCTTCTGCCCATGCAAAGATTGCATGAATTAAAGGAAATGGGAGAGAACTGAGTCTATACGAACACACTTGATTACCAGGAGGTTCATGCCAAACTATATGATATGGACTATACATGTCGAGGTTGGTGTGAATGTTCCACATGAAAATGGTGATGATGTGGCCATGTCTGATGTAGCCCACCCCGATGCTGATGAGGAACCCTGTGTCAACATGGAACCTATGGCCACATTTAATGTTGTGTTTATGAACACACTAGTTGACGACATCGAGGACAACGACGGTATTTCTTGCTACGTAATATAGAGACCGGATGTCTTAGTGAAAGACATCTGAGAAAGCTAGAGAAAATAAGATAAGATGGCAAAACACCATTGTATAAGGATTGTCCAGTGAGCAAACTGAAAGCCGACATCATGCTGTTAGAGTTTAAATCGACAAACGGATTGAACGATAAAGGCTTCGATCAGTTGTCAGGTATAATAAGAAAACTGCTAAAAAACGAGTTGCTAGAAAAGACATACCTGGCCAAGCAAATGATCTGCCCCATCGGCCTCGAGATTGAAAAAATCCACGCATGTTCTAATGATTGCATATTGTACTGTGGAGACGAACACAAAGACATGGATGCGTGCCCCAAGTGTAAAGCTCCATGATATAAGGAAGGACCGTCAGATGAGTGTACCAAGACCAGAGAAGGTCCCATAAAGGTCGTTTGGTATTTCGCTATAGCTCCTCGGGTGCATAGGCTATTTGTATATGCAAAGTCAGCCAAGCTGTTGCGCTGATTCCTTTGAACATTATTTGAGCATTAAAAAAAGATCACATGATTAATATTTTTTCCGTAACTAATGACCTTTATTGCATGCATGGAAGTACGTGGTGTCAGGCATATCGCTGTTGGTTTTCATACAAAACCAACAGTGATAGGGTCACATCACTGTCGATTTCATTACAAAACCGGCAGTGTTGTACACCATCAGTGTTGGTTTTGTTTTAAAATCGACAGTGATGTGTCTGCCCCCTATAAAAAAACTAGCAGGAACATACACACACGCACGCACCCTCACTTCTCTCTTATTTCTCAATTTCACGTACTCTCACTTATCGCTCTTTTCACTCTATGTGATTTGGTCATGGCTCTTGGATATTTTTCACTCTATGTGATTTGGTCATTGCTCTTGGATATTTCATTGTAGGGGTATTATATATATGTTCAACTCTTCCATATTCTAGCTATGTATATATGCATCGATCTGTATTTATTTAGTTTGCGATATTTTACTTGGCATATTTTATATAATGCAATATATATTTTTATTCATATTTTTTGAATTTTATTAGGTATAATGCAATATATATATATTCTCCTCTTCTATATTCTAGCTATGTATATGCATCGATCTATATTTATTTAGTTTTCGATATTTTACTTGGCATATTTTATATAATACAATATATATTTCTATTCATATTTCTTGAATTTTATTAGGTATAATACAATATATATGTTCTCCTCTTCCATATTTGAGCTATATGTATATGCATCGATATATATTTATTTAGTTTGCTACATTTTACTTGGCACATTTTATATAATGAAATATATATTTATAGTCGTATTTCTTGAATTTTATTAGGTGGGATGAACGGACCTCCCTCACCACAAGAACCAGGTTTCCACCATGGCAATGATCCATTCGATCCTGATGTGGCCATTTCAAACCACCCACTTCTGGCTATCGTATAAAATATTTTTCAACATCTTATTTTTGGATGCTAATTAATTAATAATTGTAGTTTAATTTCCATAATAAGTGTTGTTTCATAATATGTAGGACTCATTCAAATAATATCATTGTTGCATATATCATAGACGATATCTCCGATAGAGTGACTGCAAACATCACTTTGCTTGCTCATGGTGTTGGACATCGTTGAGAACACGACATCTGCTGATAATGGTCAAACTTGGACATGTGAATTAAGCTTCTACATCCCTTCGAGGCTACCATCAGGGCATCATAAATTTATCTGATGGACGGGATCACGGATGTCGAGTAGGTGAAGCGCCCAGTTCTCTACCATGTGCAACTGTTTGGAGGCACTTCAGCACATTTGCTATTAGGTGCTCAATTTCTCGCACTTCAAGATAGAAGCTTTGCGTGCTGGTGATGTCCCCGTTCCGCAAGTAAGCGAATACTAGGCGAGCTATAACCAAATGGATGTGGTAAATTCGACATCACTGATACCTGAGTCATGGTTATTTATTGTTGTTATTGTAATAACAATCTCTCATTTTTTTTGTTTTGCCCACTTGCAGGTTTTGCTCCATGACAGTACCTTTGCTGCATTGGGCTTGTCGGCCATTCTAGACGAAGCTACGGAGAGACTCGGGTACAGTTTATACCAAAATTTGGGAAGAAGAACGCGGGAACTCGAAGCTTTCAAGATTGTGTCATCAAGGAATCGATTGCATAAGGGTTGATATCAGCTGATTCAAATGCGGCACTGGAATCGGCTCTCTTCAGATGACATCAGTAGATAACGACAATAAACTACGGTTGGCATCGGGAAAGACATGCCAGACTCTACAAAAAGGGAAAGATTAGGGTCCAAGTTATCTTAAATTAGGAATATTTTCTTCTCTTATGCCAAAGATTGTAATGAGTCATACTTGAATAGGATTCATGCTTAGGTTCTGGGTATAAATATTGAATCCTGGCTATTGTAAAAAGACATCCAATCAGTCAATACCAATTACTTTTTTGGCTTTACGCCAACCATTAGGAGTAGGAGTAGTGTAGATCTTGATGAGTTCTTCAACAAGTAGGGCTACATCGGTCCGGCCGACCTCTGGCTTGTCTGTAAGTACTGTCATGGCTTATACTTATGTTTGTAAGGCTGCATCAGTTAAGTTCGACCTCCACTGCGAGCTCTAGTATAAGCTAGTTATCGACTCTTATCTAGTTTAAGTACAGCTGCATCGGTTAAGTTTGACTTCCACTACTCGAATTAGATTAAGGTCAAGTTATTGGCTCTACCTAAGGGTGGCATCCTTCAGGTAGATTCATTAAGTTACTGATCTTGCTGATGTTCTTATTGTCATTAGTTTCAGCAATATCAACTTGCCCGATTGAGATCGAACTAGATTGGCCTCACATCCTTTTAGTCCCTCGTTTATTTTGCCACATTGCGATGATTCTTACTTTAAATGATGGATTACATTTCATCGGCTATTCTGCTTCGATCTTGATCGTGCATTGTACACGGTTAAGGCATGTCTGATCTTGAGAAGATTTACTAGCTAATTAAATCAGGTCTATAGATCACTATTATGGCTATAACGATCTAGTCTCCACTGATGGCACTCTAGATCAGATGATACTAGTTGGTAGATTTGCTTTCGACCAAGTATGACCCTAGTTGTTTGCTATACCTGCATCGGCTAAATAGCCGATCGCCTGCGCTTTAAAGCCTACAGTGTGTCTCCATGATTATGTTAAATGTGAATAGATCTGTTTATTTTAAAGGGTTGATTTGTTGTCTTTATCACGGCTGCCATCGATCTGGTCGAACCCCGCTGTTAAAGATAACAACTTAGGTCTCATGAATTTGTAGATCTATCCATATTAAATAGTCGGTTGTTTACATGCCGTAGTCCCTTTTTCTACTTGAATCGGCTATTTCAGTCGATTCTCCTGTGCTTCCATAGATATAGCATGTCTTATAGAAAACCTCTCAATGTATAGATGGTTTTATGGATTCTTTGCTTTAGTTTGTTACTACCATCATAGCTGCCATCGATCCGGTCGAACCTCACTGTTGATGGTAACAGATTAGATTCAGAGCGTTTGTAGACCTGTTTGTACTAGATAGTTGATTTATTCATATGTTATATCCTTTCTCGTTAGATTCATCGGCTCAATGCTTTACATCGGTAATATCCACCTAGCTGATGATTTCACATGTCTGCGTGCATTGTACTTGTCATCATAAAATTGATCGCAACCCATGAGCTGTACAGTCCGTGAATAGTCGATTTCTTTGCGTATCAGCTATTTAGTCGATTTTCTCGTCCAGCTGCTCCTGTAGTTGCACACTTGGAACTGTCTAGATAAAACTGGCATGTTCTAGCTTAAATTATAGATAAACTTTCTCTCCTTGTCAATTGTAAGTCAAATTGACTGGCACACCTCGGGAGGAATTCGCAGGGTTGACGGGTCCTACGATTGAAGCCAAGCGGATCTTCGGGCTCATCCTAAGCAGATCCTTCTGGCTTGCTGTGTGCCAGGCGCATCGACACGTTTTTGAGCCGACACACGTTTTGGCACGCCCGGTGTGACCCCACAATCGTCATGGCGACTTACAACAACAATGACATTCTTATGGTGCCTTATGAAGACTTACCTGATAAGGATAAAGATGTCATCAGTAAAGCTATTGAAGAATTTCAGAACAAGTGTTTGTTGTCCTACACCAAGACACATGACAATAAAGTTGTTCAGAAATATCCACTACCAAGAGTTTTGTTGCATGGACAGTCAGATACAGATGAAGCTGAGGATAAGCGTTTCTTTGTAGAGGCTATAAATAAATCTGTTCATGATGCCATATTGAACCATAATACAGTTTTCTTGAACACACTCCACAACACCATGGAAGAGGTGTTTTATGGATATCTAATTGATCAGGTTGGATCGGTTTACTAAAATATTCCATATCCGTCGACTCAGGGGACTAATCAAGCTGGTACTAGCCATCAAGAAGCAGCACCAGCATGTAATGATGACGTCCAAACAGTTCAGAGCTCGTCTGAGCAAGTTCAGGGTGGTACTACTAATTAGATATACTATAATTCTGGATTGTCAATACAACATATGCAACAGCTGATGGGGCAAGTTCAGAATCAAATGGTCAATTTTGGCACAACAGGCCAGATACCGCCATCAGTTCAAAAAACAGCGCCATCAGTCCAAAGGATTCATAGAGATTCGGATCCCAGCATTTACAACCAGAGACTTCAAGCAGCAAACCAGCAAAGGACCCATCAGATAGAGATTCCACAAGGATATTATTATGGCACATATTACAATACCCTTCACATGATTCAAAATCTGGGGTATCAAGATACCTAAAATTTTAATCCACAGATGGGTCAGCAATTGCAGAGAAATCCAAATTCAAATGCTGATGAGTTGTTGCTTAGAGTGACCGAGATGATGAAGAATTAGTTTGGTTTGAAGCCAAAAGCGTAGACCTTCTCGTACAAACGCCCATATCCAGAGTGGTATGATTTGGTTGCTCTTCCTACAAATTACAGGCTCCCAGAGTTTACTAAGTTCACTGGCCAAGATAGCACAAGCACAATATAACATGTCAGTCAGTATCTTACATAGTTGGGCGAGGCATCCATTGAAGAGGCCCATCGAGTTTGTTTCTTCTCCTTGTTCCTATCAGGACCAGCCTTCACTTGGTTTTCATCATTGCCAGTTAATTCCATTGCCAATTAAATTGTCCTAGAGAAGAAGTTTCATACATATTTTTACACTAGGATAGGAGAAAAGAAAATTACTGATTTGACGACTATAAGGCAAGGAACTAATGAATAGGGCACCAAGTTTCTTCAAAGGTTCCGAGAGACCAGGAATTTGTGCTTCTCATTGAACTTAACCGATGATCAGCTAGCTGCTTTGGCCGTTCAAGGAATATTGCCAATGTGGAGAGAGAAACTGCTCGGGCAAGAGTTTGACAATTTAGGTCAGTTGGCTCAACGAGTGACAGCGCTCAATAGCCAATTCTAGAATATACACAGAGATACCCGATTCTAGAAGAGTGCTGCAATTGCCGAAACCTATAATCCATATTCAGTTGATGATGGTTATGAAGACGATGAAGAAGAAGAGGTTGCCATGGCTGAATGGAATTGGGGTAAGAAGACAGTAATGGTGCCAAATCCTTGGAGAAGAGGAGTCAAAGAGAGCTATAATTTATACGTCACAAAATCGGACAAGCTCTTTGATTTCTTGCTTGAGAAGGGATAGATCAAGATGCCCGACAATCATGTTATGTTGCCTCCCGATTAGTTGAAGAATATGAAGTTCTACAAATTTCACAACACTACTTCTCATTCTACTAACGAGTGTAGAGTTTTTCGGCAACATATACAGAGGGCTATTCAGTAAGGGAGGCTCAAATTTGATACACCTCGAAAAATGAAAGTTGATGATAATCCTTTCCCAAGAGATCAGCACATGGTTGATGCTAGGTTGTTCAAAGGGAAGACTAAAGTCCTAACATCAGCCAAAGCAACAGAAACTAGAACAGTCGATCCCGAGATGCAAATATCGACTGATGAATATAGAGAGATTAAAAGACATAACCAACAAAAGAGCCGATATGAGTAGGGAGAGACATCAAGGGATGGGGCAACAAGGCCACGTGTTACATCTCGACTTTTGTTGAATAAATGACAACGACAGAAGGACAAGGATTATCAGCGTTGGTTAGAAGAGAAAGAATAACAACGTCAACAAGAGAAAGAGAGGTATGAAAGTAAGCAAGCTAAAGCACATTGGAATTGTCCTTTCTTCAGACATTGTTGGAATGAAGGTTTGAAATTGCCTACTAGAAAGAATTGCCCAGAGTGCAGTGAGCAATATTAAGAGTTTAGGCAATCTCAAGCCAACCGCCGGTCTATCCATGCTCGAGATGAGTACCATCATAATATGGATTGGCATTTAAAAAATAGAAGTGTTTATGATCGGCATGGAAAGCAAGTTGTTGATCAAAATTGGGCTGATCATGGAGAAGAAGATAATAAAGAGGAGTATGTTTGGCAGGAAGGGCAATGGTGTCTAGAAGGTTTAACAAGAAGATAGAAAAGAAGGGTACAACACCTAAGGAATAGAGAGCTGGAACCGGCTCAGGCATCTGGTAGATCTCAGGTGTGGCATGCTAAACAGACAACCGATAGGGGGCAGCCATCGGCTAATATTCAAATGGCTTTTCTATTACCGTCAGAATTTAGAGCTCCAGTAGACCAAGAAGTTTATTCAGATTTCGATGAATCAGAGTATGAGGAGATAGTTGCCTAGCTGGCAGTTATACAACAGGCTATATTCGATAAGCCAGTCAATCATCGGCACTTAAAGACTTTATATGTAAAAGGATTTGTTGATGGGAAGCAGATGAGCAAGATGTTGGTGGATGGAGGTGCTTCTATCAATCTTATGCCTTATACTACTTTTTGTAAACTTAGCAAGGGACCAAGAGATTTGATTGAAACCGACATGATGCTTAAAGATTTTGGGGGTAATGCATCTAAGATCAGGGGGGCAATGAACGTCGAATTAACAATCAGAAGTAAAACTTTGCTCACCATATTCTTTGTCATTGATGGAAAAGGGTTATACAATTTACTCTTTGGCCATGATTGAATTCATGCAAATTGTAATGTAACATCGACCATGCATCAGTGTTTGATTTAGTGGCATGGAGATGATGTTGAGCTAGTTCACACTGATGATTCAATAAGTATCACGACAGCTGATCCAATGTATTGGGAGCTAGAAGACTTCGAGTGTTTTTCTGGCAAGCTATGGGAAGGAGGCTTCATTAAAGTAAATGATGAAAGCCAATAGCCGATCCAAGCAGTTGGCTTTGAGAATTTGTTTTAATGGATAATCCAATAGATGGTACAGATGGTAAACTAGGACATGGCTTTACATCGGCCGTTGATCTAGAGGAGATAGATATTGGTTCTGGAGATAGGCCTAGTCCGACGTATGTAAGTGCTAAGTTGCATCCTAAGTATAAGCAAGAGTTAGTGGATTTATTAAAGGAATTTAAAGATTGTTTTGCTTGGGAATACTATGAGATGCCTGGTCTAGACCGATCAATTGTTGAACATCGGTTGCCAATCAAACCTAGATATTACCATTTAAACAAGCTCCGAGGAGATTCAACCTGAACATTCTTGATGATATCAAAAAGGAGACTGAAAGATTACTAGAAGCAAAATTTATCCGACCATGCCGATATGTAGAGTGGACATCGAATGTTGTTCCTATATATAAGAAGAATAGGAAGTTAAGAGTTTGCATCAATTTCAGAGATCTGAACAAGACTACACCCATGGATGGTTATCCGATGCCGATAGTCGATATGTCGGTAGATGCAGTAGCTGGGCACAAGGTTATTAGTTTTATGAACAACAATGCAGGATATAATCAAAATTTTATGGCTGAGGAAGACATAGCAAAAATAGCTTTTAGATGCCCTGGCACATTTAGTTTATTTGAATGAGTTGTGATGACTTTTGGTTTGAAGAATGCTAGTGCAACTTATCAGAGGGCAATGAATTATATTTTTTATAAGTTGATCGGTAGGATTGTTGAAATCTACATTGATGATGTGATGGTAAAATCTAAGGGATACAAGGAACATCTAGCTGATTTATGGGAGACTCTAGAGTGCATAAGAAAACATGGTGTAAAGATGAATTCCAATAAGTGTGCCTTTGGAGTATCAGCTGGATAATTTTTGGGTTTCATGGTCCATGAGAGAGGAATCGAAATTAGTCAAAAAGTATGAAAGCAATTGATGAGGCAGTGCCCCTGACTACTAAAATAGAGTTATAATCTTTGCTTGGTAAGATTAATTTTATCAGGAGGTTTATTTCAAATTTGTCGGAAAGAGTTCTACCATTTTCTCCCTTGTTGAAGTTGAAAAATGATCAAGAATTTAAGTGGGTTGATGTACAACAAAAGGCGTTTGAGGAGATAAAAGAATACATAAAATGTCTAGCTGTGCTGGCCCCCCCTCAGCAAGGTAAGCCTTTTAAGTTGTACGTATCGGCCGATGACCAAACAATTGGATCGGCCTTGATGCAAGAGTTTGAAGGGAAAGAATGAGTTATTTTCTATCTAAGTAGAAGGCTTTTGGATCTAGAAACAAGATATTCTCCCATCAAAAAGTTATGCTTGTGCTTATATTTCTCTTGCACTAAGTTGAGACATTACTTGTTATCGACTGAGTGTATAGTTGTTTTCAAGGATGATGTGATCAAGCACATGCTATCGATGCCAATATTAAATGGAAGAATGGGGAAGTGGATTCTTCCGTTGTTGGAATTTGACTTGAGGTACGAATCAGCTAAAGTAGTCAAGGGGCAAGTAATAGCCAATTTTGTCACCTAGCATCATAAGCCAAGTATTGGCTATGTAGAGCCGATACCTTGGACGCTATTCTTTGATGGATCATCATGCAAGCAAGGTGGTGGCATTAGTATTGTTATTATTTCACCTCAGAGGGCAAGTTTTGAGTTTGCTTTTCCAACTAAAGCAATGATTACCAACAATCAAGCAGAATATGAATTATTCTCAAGGGGCTTAAACTTCTTCATGAAGTAAAGGCCGAGGCAATTGAAGTATTTGGAGATTCACAATTAATTATTAATTAGTTGATCGGCCTATATGAATGTAAAGAAGATACTCTGAGGGGATACTATGATGAATGCCAAAGGTTACTCAAGGAATTTCCTCATGTTTCTCTTCATCATATTCTGAGAGCACAAAATCAAGAGGCTAATCGCTTAGCTCAAAGTGCGTCAGGTTATCAAGTGTTTCAAGAGGTCTTAAGTAGTGAAACCTCGAATAATAATTGGAGAGTTGAAATAGCCGATTACCTTAAGAATCCATCACAGAAGGTTACCAGGAAGCTAAGGTATAAATCGACTAAGTATGTTTTGCTAGATGATCAGCTATATTACAAAACTGTCGATGGGGTGTTGCTTAAATGCTTAAATTAAGAAGAAGCAAAGGTGTTGATGGGTGAAGTACATGAAGGGATATGTGGAGCTCATTAATCAGCTTATAAGATGAAATAGATTATTCGTAGGACTAGATATTTCTGGCCAACAATACTGGAAGACTATTTTGAATATTATAAGGGGTGCTAGGATTGTCAATGTTTTGGTAATATTCAGAAATCGCTCGCTTAGGCTATGAATCCAATAATCAAACCATGGCCGTTTCAAGGTTGGGGAATCAATCTAATTGGCTAGATTTTTCTACCTTCAAGTAAAGGACATAAGTTTATATTGGTAGCGATGGATTACTTCACTAAGTGGGTTGAGGCAATTCCTTTGAAGATGGTAACCTCAAAGAACATGGTTGATTTTGTCAAGGAGCATATTGTGTATCATTTTGGGATTCCTCAAACTATCACTACTGATCAAAGGACAATGTTCACATCAGAAGAGTTTAGAGATTTTGCTGTCAGTATGGGAATTAAGTTATTAAATTCTTATCCTTACTATGCTCAGGCTAATGGCCAGGCAGAGGCATCTAATCAGATTATGATTAAGCTGATCAAGAAAAAGATTGAAGAGCAGCCAAGGAAGTGGTATTCAACGCTTAATGAGGCACTATGGGCGTATAGGATGGCCTATCATGGATCGATTAAAACATCACCTTATGAACTTGTGTATGGTCATAATGTAGTCCTTCCTTGGGAGATTCAAACTAGATCAAGGCATGTCACATTGCAAAATGATTTGTCAGCCGAAGTCTACAAGAATCTTATGATAGATGACTTAGAGGACTTGAGTTACCATCGGCTATATGCTCTTGAGAATATCAAAGCTAATAAACTAAGGATTGTGAAGTATTACAATAAAAAGGTCAAGAGCAAACAATTTTCTGAAGGAGACTTAGTCTGGAAAGCGAAATTGCCGATCGAGTCAAAGGATAGCAAGTTCGGTAAATGGTCACCTAATTGGGAAGGACCTTATTGGATTAAACATTGTGCGCCTGACAATGCTTATATTTTGGAAACACTAGGAGGAGAAGAAGAGTTTGATAGAGCAATCAATGGAAAATATGTAAAGAAATATTATCCTAGCATTTGGATTCATACTTGATAGTCGATTTGTTCAGTCATCGGCTCTAATAGCCGATACCAGAAGGATATCACCTCTAGTTCAAAAATAAACCCAAAGGGGTAAAAGCCGGTACGATATGTATCGCCTATAGAGCAAAAACAAACACAGACAAATTGGTACATGGAACATGAGTATAGGGGAAAAGGGAAACCACTTAAAATGAAGAGATTGTCGATATGGGACCCACCGGATACCCCATAATATAGGGAGAAGATCTAGTCTAACTAGGATTTCTTTCCCTGTAAACTTAGTAGTAGTATTATTCTGTAATCCTACTAGGAATCTTATTGTAAATCTACTAGGACTCTAGCCTCCTGACTATATAAAGGAGGGCGGAGTTCTTGGAGAAGGAGACAAAACACACAACGCAACACAACACTTGACAATCAATCCAACGCAAAGGCTAACGCTGATTGGACGTAGGGCTATTACTCAATCATGGTCGAGGGCCCGAACCAAGATAAATCGACTGTCTCTTGCGTTTACTGTTGAGTTCTGCATACATTGAAGCCCAAACAAACTACCTCGGGTACCCCCATGGAAGGCTATCGGTGATGAAACATCGACAGCTGGCGCACCAGGTAGGGGCTTTTAGTGAATTCGCATCCGAGAGCTCGACGGACCTCGACAACATGATCTTCTTGATGGGATCAACCTTCATCTTTGGTTCATGGATCTATGAGGCAGGCGATGATGGCAAGCTCCAAAGTCGTCTTCTTGGAGATTCGGATCACCATAAAGACCTTTTTATTTCGGCAACTATGACAGATCAACTCACCGGAAGATTCGCACAGCTCATGATGTCCGATCCAACCCAGATTTCATGGCTTTGTGCATCCGACTCAAATTTAGGCTCTGCATCCGAGATGGAATCTTACCCAAGTTCTTTCGGGAAACCGAGTTCTTTTCCGGCGAGGCTCCAGAATGTGGCCTTAGCCTATCAAGAATACAACTCAGAGTATACTTAGAGTTCTTTCAAGAAGTAAGAACCCTTTCCGTTCAGACTCCACAACATGGAAAAATCTTACCAGGCATGGCCCAAAGGATCCCTCAATCCGATGCTGAGAATGCCACTAAAAGGAGCTCAGGAAGGCCTCGTACTAACTATAATATCTCAAGACTTCATCGTCCACTGGCTAGGTTCTATTCTCAAAGACAGCGGTACCCAACTAGTCAGCATGATGGCTACAACAATTCTACCCTACCAAGAAGGAGACTCGATCTATGACCTTGAAGCCTCTACTAAAATCATCAACAACTCCGACGGTGTGGAAACCAACATCAATAACAAAATGATTCACACACAAGAAGTATTCATAGTTTGCCGTCCTCGATCACCTCTGGTCCCCTCAGAAGCACCCGACATTAGATCATCTGACGAATCTGAGTCCAACATATCACCCTTTATCTAGGAGCCCAATGGTGAGACTGAGAGTCAGAGGCAAGCCAGAGAAAGAAGAAACAAATTGAAGCAAGGATGCCAGCGCCGTGCTAAGCAGCACAAGGAAGCTTGGATTAAATATGAGACAGATCTGGCTGAGTACGACAGAAGAAAATTAGAACAAGAAGTCAAAGAAAGACGTGCGATGAGTACGCCCTATAGTAGGATCCGAGAAGCACTAGAAGAACTCGGAGCGACATCACTTCCCAATGAAAAATAGGAACAGCTTCGAGACCTCCTCCAGTCAGTAGCCCTAAGGACGCATGACGAAAGAGCCCCTCAAAACTACCTACCAGGTCAACATCTCATAGGAGGGAAGATCAAAATCAAAAGAAGTCCGCTTTCGAGAGACTTAGACTAGGCGGAAGTCACAACAGAGAAAGTAGAAGGGACCATAGTCAAAATTACTGAATCAAACAACCAAGGAAGAGCAGAAGCGAAGCACCTATTCAGACATCCCTGCAGGACTATTCTTGCCAAGACGATAGTTGGCAGGAAGAAGGTGCCGAATTGGAATACAAAGAAGCCAGAACACACCATAGATTCCCCTGTTTTGCAAATAGACTTGCTTCAATATGACTACCCCACAAGTTCAAGCCGTCCAACCACTCTAAATATGATGGCAAGACCGAACCAAAGCAGTGGCTTAGAATTTACTCATAGTCGATTGAACTAGCCGGAGGAGACGATGATATCAAGACCTTATTCTTTCCCATGGCACTGGAAACCATGCCCCTCCAATGGTTCGACAAATTAAATCTAGGGTCAATAAGAAATTGGGAAGACTTGCAAAGAGTTTTCTGTGGAAATTTCATGGGAATCATCATGCACCCCATCACCCACGCGGAATTAAAAGGACTCAAGCAAAAAGGAGGCGAAACTCTCAGAAATTACTATCGACGATTTGGCGAACTACGTGCCCAAGTACATGACATCACCGAATGAGAAGTAATCGAAGCTTTCTCTCACGAAATTATGGCTAGGTGGCAATTTCAAGACTTCTGCAAAGAAAACCCAAGAAGCAATGAAGAATTTAGACACACAGTAGAAAATATGATTACTGCAGAGGAGAAGACACGAGAAAGGTTCCCGGATAAAAATAATCAAGACAACTCGGACAAGCAAAATCATCGAAACATCAGACATCAGGAAAGAAAACATGGACCAGACAACACCATGGCAATGGCTGATAAATCAAGAAAGTTTTCCAAACCCAGAGGGTATGACGACATTAAAAATATGCGTTGCATTTTGCATCCCAAAGGAAATCACACCACTGGAAACTGCTACACATTCAACGAATGATACACGAGAAAGGATAATAAGGTAAACACTAAGGAAGACAATCAGAAAAAAGATGAAGACAACCACGAAGGAAAGGGATTCCAAAAATCCAGGGGGACAGTAGCAGTAATCTTCGTTGGAGCTCTAGATTCTAGAAGTAAACATCAAGAAAAGCTAGCTCTATGAACCATCATGGCAGCAGAACCGGCTACTCCAAGATATCTCAATTGGTCATAGTATCCAATCCAATTTTCAAGAGAAGACTAATGGACTAGCGTAGGGAACGCGGGCCATTAGCCACTAGTTCTAGACCCAACTATCGCTGGCATGACTGTCACTAAAGTACTAATCGATGGGGGAGCCGGACTCAACATCATCTTTTCAGAGACGCTAAGGAAGATGGGACTACAACTCAATGGGATGATTACACCAACAAGCACCCCTTTTTATGGAATAGTACTCGGCAAGGCAGCTATGCCACTAGGGCAAATCACTCTACCGGTTACTTTTGGCACTCCCTCAAACTACCGAACAGAGTTCATCAAGTTTGAAGTTGCAGACTTTGATTCATCATATCATGCAATCCTTGGGCTCCCAGCACTAGCAAAATTCATGGCAATACCACATTACCTGTACCTATTGCTTAAGATGCCAGGGCCTAACGATGTCCTTTCCCTTCGAAGTGATTTGAAGCGCGCTTTTAACTGCGACATCTCGGCAATTCAAATTGTAGCCAAGGCACAAGCCGTCGATGGTAGAAAAGAAATAGCCACTATCACCATAGAAATGAGCCCAGAAGAACTAGAGATACTGGCTAAAAAGCCCAGCATTCTCGCACCACCAAAAGAAGCCGACGTCAAGCAAATCGACCTAGGCACTGGTGATCCCTCCAAAACGGCAACCATCAGCGCCCACCTCTCGGCAAAATAGAAACTCGTGCTCACCAACTTTCTTCGGGACAACATAGATATCTTCGCTTGGAAGCCAGCCAACATGCTAGGTGTCCCAAGAGAGTTGGCTAAGCATAGAATTGATGTCAATGAAGGATCAAAGCATGTGAAGCAATGGCTATGATGATTCTCACCCGACAAGAAGGCAGCAATTAAAAAGGAAATCACAAAGCTAATGGCAGCCGGATTCATTAGAGAAATCCTTCATCCAGATTGGCTAGCAAACCCAGTTCTAGTACAAAAGAAGAACACGAACAAGTGGCGCATGTGCGTCGACTACACAGATCTCAACAAACACTGCCCAAAAGATCCATTCGGGCTACCACGCATTGACCAGATAGTTGATTCGATAGCAGGATCTGCCCTATTATCCTTTCTTGATTGCTATTCAGGATATCACCAGATTGTATTAAAAGAACAAGAACAGAGCAAGACATCTTTCATCACTCCGTTCGGCGCCTACTACTACAAGACCATGTCGTTTGGACTCAAGAATGCTGGTGCTACATACCAAAGAGCTATCCAAACATGCCTTGGTGATCAGATTGGCGAAAACATAGAAGCATATGTGGATGACGTAGTAGTAAAAACAAAGAACCCGGACACACTAATTGAAGACTTAAGGCAAACTTTCGAAAACCTGAAGAGGTGGAGGTGGAAATTGAACCCAAGCAAGTGTGTATTTAGAGTTCCTTCAGGACAACTACTAGGATTCTTAGTCAGCCATTGTGGAATCAAAGCCAGCGCCAAGCAAATTCGAGCCATATCAGAGATGGACCCTCCTCGAAGTGTCAAAGATGTGTAGAAACTAACAGGCTGCATGGCAGCCCTCAATCGCTTCATATCAAGGCTTGGCGAAAAAGGGTTACCTTTCTTTAAGCTACTAAAGAAGACAGATAAGTTCGAGTGGACAGAAGAAGCCAACGAAGCTTTCAAAAGACTCAAGACGTACCTCACAACCTCACCCGTTCTCACACCTCCAAAGAAATACGAGGACATGATGCTGTACATTGCGGCAACTTCTACTATGATCAGCACAGCTATAGCCATAGAAAGAGAAGAAGAAGGGCGCGTATACAAAGTACAACAACCCATATACTACATCAGTGAGGTACTGTCAGAATCAAAAATCCGGTACCCGCATGTGCAAAAACTACTCTACGCCCTCCTGATCACTTCACGCAAGCTTTGCCACTATTTTGAAAGCCATAAGATTACCATGGTGACAGATTTCCCACTCGGAGACATCCTACACAATAAAGATGCAACAGGGCATATATCTAAGTGGGCAGTTGAACTTGGTGCTCTCAATATCGATTTTACCCCATGAAAGGCAATTAAATCTCAAGCCCTTGCCGATTTTGTGGCCAAGTGGACAGAGATTCAACAACCCATGCCAAATACCATCCTTGACCATTGGAAGATGTACTTTGATGGATCGCTCAAGCTAGGCGGAGCCAGTGCAGGCGTTCTCTTCATTTCTCCAGACGGAAAATAACTCAAGTATGTCCTTCAGATACTATGGCAAGCTACAAACAATGAAGCAGAATACGAAGCCCTCATCCATGAACTACGAATAGCAATTACCCTCGAAATCAAGCGATTACTCGTATACGGCGATTCAGCAGTAGTCATCAACCAAGTCAACAAGGATTGGGACTGCACTAAAGAAAATATGAGCGCCTACTGTGCTGAGATACGAAAACTCAAAAAACATTTTCAAGGATTGGAAATTCTACATGTCCTGCACAATTCTAATATTGCGGCAGATGTCCTCGCCAAGCTTGGATCAGACAGGGCAAAGGTCCCACCCGTCGTATTCATAGAGGAGTTATCAGCTCCCTCTATCAAACAACCCGGTGAGATAAAGCCTGAACTCCTAGCAAAAGGCACCCAAATTTTGGTAATCACCACTTCATGGACCTAGGTTTTCATCGATTATATCAAAGAGAATAAGTTGCCAGCAGATAAAGCAGAAGCTACCTGAGTTGTTCGCAGAAGCAAGAATTACATCCTAGTAGGGGACAAGCTGTACAGAAGAGCAGTATCATCAGGAGTACTCCTAAAATGTGTCTCGTTTGAAGAAGGCAAAGAGATCTTAGCCGAAATACACTCAAGGTGCTGTGGGAATCATGCCGCTTCAAGAACACTAGTCGGCAAAATGTTCCGCACCGAATTCTATTAGCCAACCGCTTTGAAAGACGCAGAAGAACTAGTCAGAAAATGCAAAGGTTGTCAAATGTTTGCAAGACAAGCTCATGTACCAGCTCACAATCTCATCTACATCCCTCCCGCTTGGCCTTTCTCCTGCTAGGGGCTGGATCAAGTAGGACCTCTCAAGAAGGCAAAAGGCGGTTTCGAGTATATCTTCGTAGCAATTGACAAGTTCACCAAGTGGATTGAATACAAACCACTCACAAAATACAGCGCAGCCAAAGCAACCGAGTTCATCCAAGACATTATGCACCGTTTTGGCATGCCCAACCGAATCATAACAAATTTGGGTTCTCCCTTTACAGCTATAGAATTCCAAAGTTGGGCACAGGATTGCGGTTTCGGCATAGATTACGCATCGGTCGCACATCTAGAAGCCAACGGACAGGTGGAAAGGGCTAATGGACTTATACTAGCCGGATTAAAACTAAGATTATATAAAGAACTAGTGGACTATGGATCCAAATGGATTGAAGAATTGTCCAAAGTAGTATGGGGGCTATGAACTCAAATAAGCAGAGCCACCAGATACTCACCTTTCTTCCTAGTTTATGGATCAGAAGCAGTACTACTGGCCGACTTAATCTAGACATCACCAAGGATAGAACAATACGACGAAGGAGAAGCAGAACACACCCAAAGATTAGAACTCGATAGTATAGAAGAAGTCAGAGTAAATGCTACCCTTCAATCAGCAAGATACCTCCAAGGTTTAAGACACCACTACAATAGGAATACCCAGCCTCGATCACTCCAAATCAGAGATCTGGTACTAAGAAGAATGCAAAAAACTAACGGACGCCATAAACTACTCAGTCCATGGGAAGGTCCTTTCATTGTCACAGAAGTCACCGGACCAGGCATGTACAAGTTGATAAATGAAGATGGAAAAGAAGTCAACAATACATGGCACATCAGCCAACTAAGAAGATTCTACGCGTGAAAAACAAATCAAGAAAGAATACACGTACAAGCCATAAGAGATCAACGTTCATGATCAGTAAAGATAGTGTTCCGCGACAATACGTGTATTACTATGGATTTCCCCCAGTTGTTTTCAACAACCATGTAAACGATCATGATCAATAAAGATGGTTCTCCTCGACAACAGATATCTTATTACGAATTTTCCCAAGTTGTTTTCACTAAGAATACCAGCTAAGAGCAAAAGAGCTGAAAAGATGCTTGAGCCCGCCGATGAGGGTAGCTAATAAGCTGACACCCGATCCAAAAAGCAAAATGGCTGAAATCATGCCTGAGCATACCGGCTAAGAGCAAAAGAGCTAAAAAGATGCTTGAGCTCGCCGATGAGGGTAGCTAACGAGCTAACACTCGATCCAAAAAGCAAAATGGCTAAAATCATGCCTGAGCATACCGGCTGAGACCAAAAGAGCTGAAAAGATACTTGAGCCCACCGATGAGGGTAGCTAATAAGCTGACACCTGATCCAAAAAGCAAAATGGCTGAAATCATGCCTGAGCATACCGGCTGAGAGCAAAAGAGCTGAAAAGATGCTTGAGCCCGCCGATGAGGGTAGCTAATAAGCTGACACCCGATCCAAAAAGCAAAATGGCTAAAATCATGCCTGAGCATACCGGCTGAGAGCAAAAGAGCTGAAAAGATGCTTGAGCCCACCGATGAGGGTAGCTAATAAGCTAACACCCGATCCAAAAAGCAAAATGGCTAAAATTACACCTGAGCATACTGGCTGAGAGCAAAAGAGCTGAAAAGATGCTTGAGCCCACCGATGAGGGTACCTAATAAGCTAAAACCCAAACCAATCCTAAGATGTTCCTACTCGACAAATCAAAAAAGTTTGTCAAGACAATGGTCTACAAAAACCGAGTTGTTTACATGGCTCATATGAAAGCTAGACAAGTACTCAACAAATCAAGAAAGTTTGTCAAGGCAAAGATCTAAAAAAACCAAGTTGTTTACAAGGCTCATATAGAAGCCAGACAAGTACTCGACAAGTCAAAAAAGTTTGTCAAGACAAAGATATACAAATACCGAGTTGTTCACATGGCATAGTCAAAAGCATGACAAACACTTGACTAAGTCAAAGACATCCAGGCAAAGAAGACATCAACAAAAAAAAATAAAGGATCTTCATTTAAAAAGAAGTATAATATCCTTATTATAGAAGCTGGAGTACTAAATTTAAAATACATCAAGCATCACCATCAAACAAAAAACCTGTTGTGACTATTGCGAGCGAGTGTCTTCATTTCCTCAATACCCTCCGAAAGCTTTTGCTTTTCAACTCAGAGAGCTAAAACCAGGCACCAAAGACAAGTCATCAAAAAGGAAAATTCGAATAAAAGAGGAAACAAAAGAACCCACAATACCATTGCACTCATTCTTCATGGCCTCCACAGCTGCATCCCTCTACTTTCCTGCCTCAACCACCTAGGCACGGAGAGCTTTCTCCTCCTTTTGGTGCGTTTGACACTCGGACTCCATCTCGGCGCGACAGAGATCAAGCTCTGTTCTTAGAGCACTAACCTCAGAAGACAACTTTTTCTCAGATTCAGATGAGAAAAAGAAGCCGGTATGATCTCGAGAAAAAGACTGAGCAAAAAGAGAAAGAGAAAAACAAGACATAAGAATGGAGGAAAGACAAACATCTAAAGAAAGAACTTCATAAAATACTTACCTAGAGCTTTTCACCAAAAGAAGTCACGAGGGTCCCCTAGGCAGCGGTCAGCTCTGACAACCGATGAGTGGCATCAAATTGTTGCACCACATCATCATCCAGACGCTGAACACCACTAGGAAGAGGAGCAGAGGGAGAAGACAGCTGAGGCAAAGAAGACAAGCCTAGAACCGCACCCTGGGAAGCCTCGGCTACGTCCCCTGATGGCTCTGCCGCCACGACCACGGTCACCTCTGGGGCCAGCAAATCAGCAGCAGCGGGATCACCAGAGGACCTTGTCACCCTCATAGCCACCTCACCAACCACACATGCCGAGTCCAAAGACTTAGAATGCAGGGATGCATCAGAAGGCTGAAAAGAAGTTGACTAAGGGTTGAGGGAAGGCGAAGGCCTGCAAGATGATAAAGAAAATTGACGATAAGAATATGAATCAGAGAAGGGGAAAACGGAAGCAGAGAAACATAACTAGGATTCACTCACTTAGCTATCTTCTTCTTCATAAAACCCCCAAGACCAACAGAAGACCTCAGAGGGGGAACTATAGAAGCAAAAACATCACCGCCACCTTGCAACGGGAGCGACGTGGTCGGAACTGGAGCTCCAGAAGAACTTGAGGTCGACGACCGCTTACTACAAGAGAATAAGGTCAAAGTCAGAATAAAAAGAAGTGTTCAACAGCAGAAAAGCAGGAAAACAACTCACCGACATGTAACAAGGGCCACATCATCATCTTCCTCTTCCTCACTTTCAAGCATGGCAGCCACAGCGCCATCTGAAAAAGAAGAAAAGTACTCGGTTAGAGGCAAAAGCAAACAACAAAAAGACAAAACATATTAAAATGCTCACCTAGGAGCATGCTACCTATAACTTGAGTACCTGGGTGAGTACTCAGTTGATGAGACTTCTTGGCAATAGACAAACCGAAAGAAGAACAATCTACTCGCCCCCTTTTTCTGACACTGCGGGGAGCTCGAGGAACTGGACGAGGAACATACTCTACATATGTGTCAAGAATGGCAGAAGAAACACTAGGAAACATCATAGTAGTTTGAAACTTACTGGTTAAAGATGCCCCAGCAAGATTCTCCCCAAGCTCCACAATGGCAAGGAAGTCCTCAAGGGGGATCGGGTCAACAAAGTTACGCCCCAATTCCTATAAAAGAGTAAAACAACTAGACGAGAACTATTAAGCGAAAAGTGGAGACGACAAAGGAAATACAAAAAGTACCAGCATAAGAAAAAACAACTCACAGCAGGAGGTGGGTTGTTAGCATAGTACTCGGGGACAATAAGCGGGATGATGCTCACTCCTTTCAACATCTTCTAGAGGTGCTCGAGTACCTCCTCACCAGTCAACTCAAGGGCAGGGACCATATGAGAAGGGTCCTCCACTCTAGAGTATTCAAAACTGTAGTTTTCTTGCTCCTTCAGAGGCTAAACACGTCGGCGAAGAAAACTAGAGATGATACCAAAGCCGGTCAAGCCTTGCTATTTTAGAGCACATATCTTCTCCAAAAATGGCTTAATCGCCTGGAGCTCATTCGCTGTCATGGGATTCTTCTCCCATCGACCATTAACCATGGGACCAGAAGAAGAATGGACAGCAAGAGGAGGGATCATATTGGTGGCGTAAAACCAGTCGGCACGCCAATCCCTCACAGAATCAACCAAATCATAGTCAAAGAATCTACTCTTACGACCCTGACAAAACTGAATCCCATAGCCACCAAGAACATGGGTGTCATCGCTACGGGGTTGGGGCTTAAGACGGAAGAAATAACGGAAGAGAGAAAGAGAAGGAGGAATTCCAAGAAAAGTTTCACAATGATGAACAAAAATAGAGAGATGAAGGACAACATTGGGAGTAAGATGATTCAGGCTAATCCCAAAATAATTGCGAAAGCGATGAAGAAAGGCGGAGGCAGGAAGGCAAAGACCAGCACAGATAAAGGAGACAAAAAGAACAATCTCACCAGAGCCTAGGGTTGGAACCTGATGCTGGCCTGGAGCTCTCCACTCAGCAATCTCCTTGTCTTGGATCAGGCAATCACTGACCAGCTCACGCAACTGATCCTCAATCGTAGTCGAAGCTAGCCAGACCTTCTGAGCAGCTCTCATGGCCATGAACTCTTGATTTTCGATCATAGAAAGTGATGCCTCCTGGTCTACAAAGGATGCATGGGACTTGCTCACGGACTTCTTCCTACCCATATACTAGCAAAGGCAATAGGGCACTAAGAAACGATGACGGTCAGGTGGGGCACTCAGATGATGGTGATAATGGCGACGGCGGAGTAAGAACTAGGGTTTCAAGGCAAAAGCAGGGTAGTAAAGAAAAAGAAGAAAGAAGGCCTTTAAATAGATTTTTATGGCCCATTAGGCCCATCTTTATACGGCATGAGAACGCAATGGTTCATTTCCCAACAAAACTGACAAAGCTGAAATGACGGGCGGCACACTTCTACACAACGGTACAGTTCAACGGCTGATGTTCTTATTGTCATTAGTTTCAGCAACATCAACTTGCCCGATCGACATTAAATTAGATTGGCCTCACATCCTTTTAGTCCCTCGTTCATTTTGCCACATTGCGATGGTTCTTACTTTAAACAACGGATTACGTTTCATTGGCTATTCTTCTTCGATCTTGATCATGCATAGTACGCGGTTAAGGCATGTCTAATCTTGAGAAGGTTTACTAGCTAGTTAAATCTGGTCTATAGACTGCTATTATGGTTGTAACAATCCAGTCGATCCCCACTGATGGCACTCTAGATCGGAGGATGCTAGTTGGTAGATTTGCTTTTGACCAGGTATGACCCTAGCTATTTGCTATGCCTACATCGGCTAAATAGCCAATCGCCTGCGCTTTAAAGCCTACAGTGTGTCTCCATGATTCTGTTAAACATGAATAGATCTGTTTATTTTAAAGGGTTGATTTGTTGTCTTTATCACAGCTGCCATTGATCTGGTCGAACCCCACTATTAAGGATAATAGGTTAGGTCTGATGAATTTATAGATCTGTCTATGTTAAATAGTCGATTGTTTACATGCTATAGTCTCTTTTTCTACTTAAATCGGCTATTTCAGCCGATTTGTCTGTGCTTCCACAGATATAGCATGTCTTATAGAAAACTTATCAATGTATAGATGGTTTTATGGATTCTTCGGTTTAGTTTGTTACTATCATCATAGCTGCCATCGATCCAGTCAAACCTCAATTTTGGTGGTAATAGATTAGATTCAGAGCATTTGTAGACCCGTTTGTACTAGATAGTCGATTTGTTCATATGCTATATCCTTTCTTGTTAGATTCATTGGCTCAATGCTTTACATTGGTAATATCCACCTAGCTGATGATTTCACTTATGTCTGCATACATTGTACTTGTCATCATAAAATTGATCGCAACCCATGAGTTGTATAGTCTGTAAACAGTCGATTTCTTTGTGTATCAGCTATTTAGTCAATTTTCCCATCTGGCTGCTCCTGTAGTGGCACACTTGGAACTGTCTAGGCAAAACCGGCATGTTCCAGCTTAAATTACTAATAAACTTTCTCTCATTGTCAATTGCAGGTCAAATTGACTAGCACGCCTCAAGAGGAATTCGCAGGGTCGACGAGTCCTATGATTGAAGCCTAGCGGATCTCTGGGCTCATCCTAAGCAGATCCTTCTGGCTTGCTTTGTGCCAGGTGCATCGACATGTTTTTACGCTAATAGGTACGACTAGGAGTACTGTACTCGGATTCTCGGCCAGCACACTACTGTAGGACGCGAGTTTTGCATAGGAATTACTAACATGACCAATGGTCGTTCATTAGGTTACATCTATGGACGACCATATCATCGGTCTTTTGAGACATGAGAGATTGCAATCATACAGGTATTGGCCTTCATCGATAGTTGTGGTTATAGAATCCGTGACATTAATTACTATGCTTGGATCCAAATGTATGGTATTGTGCATCCACTCCATGATTAGTGTTTGTTTAGGTTTAATTTGCAAGGTTTAATTTTAATTCGGCTTGTGTTTGTCATGTAATTCATGTGCTGTGCAACAAGAACTCTAAATTCTAGTATCGTATTGGTCTCAAACTTTTTTTTAGGCTTGCACGTGCCATGGGTGAATTTAAGACCAAGTTGGAGATTTTTCTGAGATGGTTTGTTACTTTCTCTGATTTTATTAAATTTCCACGCGACGTCACCAATTAATTAGAGGTTGAACTGAGCCTACCCCTGAAACGATCTGGAATGGTGCAAAACTTTTCCATAATGTCTTATGTGCCCTAAGGACCAATTTTTGGTCGAGGTGGATGCAAAATTCTAGTTGTCCAACATGTAATTGGTCCTCTTTTGTCCCGTTTGGCACATAGAAAAATATAATAATAAAGAAAATGATCAAAAAAACCTAAGATCTTGTGTGGGGCCATAATTTGGGTGTACATCCTTGCAAAAAAAATTTTAAGCCATTTGGACATAGGTGGTACATACCTGCTTCACAAACCTATACACGCCGTCTCATGTTACAATGACTAAACACCTAGGTTCCCAAGGTTCCTGTGGTTCATATGCATTCTGGTGTCGTATTGGTCTCAACCTTTTTCTCAGGTTCACACGTGTCATGGGTGAATGAAACACTAAGTTTGAGATTTTTCTGAGATGGTTTATTACTTTCTCTGTTTTAATTGAATTTCCGTGCAACGTAACTAATTAATTAGACGTTGAACTGAGCCTACCCCCGAAATGATCTGGAATGGTGCCAAACTTTTCCATGGGGTCTTATGTGCCCTAGGGACCAATTTTTGGTAATGGTGGATGCAAAATTCTAGTGTGTCCAACACGTAATTGGGCCTCTTTTATCCCATTTAGCACAAAGAAAAATATAATAATAAAGAAAATGATCAGAAAAACCTAAGATCTTGTGTGGGACCATAATTTGGGTGCACATGCTTGCCAAAAAACTTCAAGACATTTGGACATAGGTGGAATAGGAATATAAATGCGTGAATTTATTCAGTTTAAAATAGAAAAAAATTATATATAATCAACCGTAGTGATGGGTAGAAACCAACAGTGATGGTTTTCAAAACCGAGGGTGATAACTATACTTAAAAAATCTTCTTAGGGTCCAGAGTAGTGTGCCTTAACCATTGTGCTATGATAGTAGTTGTGTAGGATTGAGTTTTATATATTTTTTATTTAGTGTGCATACTTAATTTATATTAAAAAATAAAACAAAATTAAAAAATTTTGGCCCGCTTGAGGTTCGAACCTAGGTCTCGGGCTCCAAAGTGTATAGACTTAACAACTGCGCTAGGATCGTAATTGCATTTGGATTAGTTTGTTATTTGCTTTTATTTAGTTATAGTGCAGTTAGGTAATTGAAAAATAAATCAAAAAGTTTGGACCGCCTGCGCTACACAGGGTTCGAACATTGGTCTCAGGGTCGAGAGTGCGCGGCCTTAACCGTTGCGCTATGATAGGGACTTTGTTAGTAAAGTTTTTTTTTGTTTTTAACCTTTTAACCTAGTTGGCAGTGGTAGTGCACATCACTGCCGGTTTGCATTTGGCACTAGTAGTGATGCTACATCATCACTATCGGTTTGTCGTTGGCACCGGCAGTGATGTGCCATGATTATATAGCTTGATGGCGTGGGGTGAAAAGTTTCTAAGTCATTTGAACCCCACGCCATCCACTTCCTCCAAGTCGATGGAGCACCGCAACCCCCTGCACCACCGTCCGCAGCCCGAGCTCCCTCCTTTTCTTCAACGTTGATATCCGCATGTCCCCATGCGGCCCGTGGTAGCAAGGAAGACACGTGATGCCATCCTCCACCTCGGTGCCCCCACCCTATGGTCCTTCACGCCGACGTCCCCACCCCATATCCTCCACGACCCCTCCCACCGTGGTGCCAAGAACTCCCAACGTCGGCAATCATAGCATGGATTTGAAGGAGCACGTGGACAGCGGCATCCCCACGCTACATGGTGAGCGCCTCCCTCACTGCGCCCCTTAGGTGTTCGATGGATTGCCATTAACCATCGATGTTGTCCTAGCCACACCCATGCCATCGTCTTCCTCCACGATGATGGAGCTCCACCACCACCCGCACAACCGTCCGTAGCCATTGCACCATCATCTTCCTCAACGCTCGACGCCATCCCTGCCACGCTAGCGCCCTTGTCTTCCTTGACGCCACTGGAGCACCACCACCGCCCGCGCCCTCGTCTTCCTCGTCCACCCCGTGGTACTCCATAATGCAGGCCGTCCCCCACCGCCACACCTGCATCTCACAAGACCGAGGCCCTTAGGAGCACGCAAAGAGCTACTACCGCCCCCACGGTGAGTGCATCCAGCACTACCCCTTAGGTGTTCATTGAAATGCCCATGAGGATGACAACAACCTATTTATCCTTTTTTCTCTAGATTTCGTGTAGAAACACTTCAAAATTCCTTAGTAGCAAATGTTCTTTGATCTATGGTGAACAAATTAGCTTAAAACACTATGGTCATTGGAAACATGGTTGAATACACACTAGTGCTCAAAGTGGGATTGAAATGAGTTAAATGTTGAAATTCATGATTCAGTTGTGTTGGAAAGTGAAGTTTGAATATTTGAATATAGTCTACACTAAGCTTAATTTGCTTGGTCTACAACATGTTTGAATGACATATCACTATCAACCTAATTTGGTTAAATGTATAGGCAACCATGGCATGGTATGTAGTGCATGTTGGTTTGGTGCCTGGGATCTACCTTACCTAAAAAGATTGCTATGCTCAAGTTAATCAATACCCAGGTAATTGTTACAAAAAATACAACATAGAAGCTGAAGCTTTGAGGGCCTACTATAGTCCAATGAGTGCAAACCATGGCCATCTGCCAGCACTGGAGATTGAAGAGGAGCCACCCACTGGAGATTTGAAGATTAGGACAATTGTTCCTTGGTCTTGGAAAGATGCCATGCTTTTATTTATGGCTATGGTCATTGTTTTTCTTATTTGGAAGCTGATGTAGGCTTTGTTTCATAGAACAATAGGTGGACTTTGTTGTATGCAGCCAATCAAACAATGAATTTGTTCTACGTGAACTGTATGCGGACTTATTATTAGACTTTGCATTAAATCTCTATTAGTTAGGTAATATATATGCACAAATGCTACTAGTAGTTGTATGTAGCTAAAATTGACCACGATCATGTCACAGCCATGACTCATCATCGCTCATTAACCCATTGCCCAAGAAACAATAGGTAACAAGAAGCGTCTGATATCGTTAGGACGGGAGAGCCGCATGATCCGACAAACGGTGGCGATGTCGATTAGGACAGTGAGAATGAGGTACCATAGAGCCCTACCACTTGTCTCCAGCTAGATCAAGATGACCAAGATGACTAGGTAACTTAGGTATCATGTAACTAGGTAGCCACACACGCTAATTAATTGAGAGGGTCTTAGCGTACTTGGTGTTTCCAGTAGGAGGCTCAACCGATCGAGCAACCAGATGGTTCGGGTAGTAGCAAGGCCAGAACCAAGCAAGGCGTGTCACAGCTTCCTACTAGTAGGAATGCACACTGGTGCATCAATGATTTTGACCAATTCAGGGAGCTGGTCAAATCGTGTAAAGCTTCATCCAAATACAAGACTGTCATCGGGGAACTTGTAAGGGACTACATCCTAATTAAGTACAAGAAGTGGATTGGAAAAGATGATGACCCGTGGAGGGTTCCTGAAAGTGAGAAGGATGACATATGGGAGAAGAAGATCCCATAATATTTCACTTTCCCATAGGACTATAACAAGGAGTTAGTCAAGAAAAAAGCAAAAGAAATCATGGGGACATGCTTCAAGACTTTCAAGGGGACATTGCACAAAAAATTTATCCTCAAGAGTAAAGAGCCAAATTAGGATGGTGGAGAGTACACCAAGCAGAAAGACTTTTGGCAGGAATTCAAGCAATACAAGGAATCCGATGAATATTTGGAGCTGAGTAGGAAGAATAAAGAGAACTTGCTTAAAGCGATGAATCCTCATCATCTTGGCTCTCGTGGCTATGCCAGTAAGATGGATGAATTTGAAAGTGAACTTGAGATATTGGAATAGCTTGGCGTTGAGGCTGAGACTACCAATTGGGAGCCTAGATTGATATATTTCTGTATGGCAAGGGGGGTACACCACAACACGGACGAGAGCTTTAGCTCCTCAAATCTAGCCCTAAGTAGCCTCGTCTAGAGGATCTCCGAGGTAAATGATGAGGTGAGGCAAGGGACCCACACTTCTAATAGGGAGAATGATGTGCTCACCCAAGCACTTGAAAATAAGGAGCACCATGGTCGCACTAGAGGAGCCAGTCTTGTTGCTTGGAAATTAGCATTCGAGGAAGAATCTTCCACTTATCGGAGCTGCTCGAGGGGTAGAGCGGCACAAGAGGCAGAGACACTAAGGCACACTAAGGCGGCTACAAGATATTGAAGATAGATTCGAAAGATGGATTGATGTGATAGTTCAAGAGCGAGTCCAGCAAGTTATGTAGTCCATGGGATCAAGAGTACCACCAGACCTGGTTTTTGACTAGCTTTAGCCCACAGTTCAGGGGTCGCAGCAGCCATAGATTGACCCTTCTTGATGAAGGAGAGGCGAATGAGCCTCATCCGGTGGATAGCATCACCAAACCCGTCAATGTCAGGTTGTACATCTGTTAGTAATGGACAACTAACAAGGTGGCGGTCGACCAGGCCTGGCCTATGAGAGATGGGACCATTATGTCCACCCAATTCCACCAGGGTATGCCCACGTTAGCATTGATAGTATACTTGAAAAGAAGTATACCAAGATATACATTGATGACCCCACACAGGAAGATAGGCAATGCCTTGTTCAGAACAAGGGCGCTCATGTGGTCTGGCGCAAGTGCTTCATTAAGCTTGATCACCAGTTGTCTTCGGATGATGAGGATGATTGCAAATCTTCATCGCCCAGAGATGATCACTCACCATCTCCCAACAGAGGAGATCACTTTGCCTTCCCTCCTCCCTTGCCATCACCCCCGAGAAGATAGAAGTCTCCTTCTCTTCCTCCTTGTCCTCCTCCGTCTTCATCAGCCCCGACAAAAGAGAAGACTCCTCCTCCTCCTCCCTCTTCATCAGCCTCGAGAAAATAGAATTCTCTTCCTCCTCCTCCTCCACCTCAGCCCAAAACAAGATCAAAGGCATCCTCACAGTCATAGAAAAGGTCTTCTGATTTGGTCACTAATTCTCCCAAAGCAGACCGACAAAAAAAGAAAAGGACGTTCAGTGGTAGCATTACAAACTTGTTGAACCAAAAAAAGCAAGAAAAATACAATAGGGAAGATGTTGTTACATTCTAGAATCTATTTGCCTCACTGCCTAAGTGGAGGGTGTAGTCTGAATTCGATAGGCAAACATAGAAAAAGAATAATCAATTAAGAGTCAAAGAAATACTCCATGAAAATCAAAGGAAGATAAACAAGATTGTCGAAGACAATCTCGGATTAACCATAGATGAGGCCACGAACATCTATTATGATTTATGCGAGATGGCAAAACTGACAATATAGTATCAAAGAGGCAATTTCTTGGTGGCCGACGATGAGTTTAAAAATTTGACAACATATATGCGTGATTTGCATGAATATTAGATGGCCGAAGCAACAGAGATAGATCAAATGGGTTTCAAAGTTATTATCCACCACCCTTTTGTTTTTCATTATCCTCTTGAAGAGAAGCACTTTGTCGGTTGGGAGTGCTTGTTTCAGCTATACCAGAGGAGCAATCTCGATACACAAATATTGATGCTATGGACTATGTAAGTACACTACATGCACGATATTATAATTAACTACTCTCTCGAAACACCAGTAGTTAACTTTTAAACATTTCCCATGATTTTTGTAGGTATGTAGCAAAATATTGCTTAAACAGAAAAAAAACACTCATATAGCCTTCTTGGACCCTGAGCTAGTCAATGAGAAAACATGCGGAGGCATGCATGGAAATAAAGTGGAAGATCTGATGGTAACATTGGTTGCCATTTTCGAAGCTTTCAAGATGAATAATAAAACTAAAATACTACTAGCCTACAGCTGCAAGTATGTGTTCTCTGCTCTTATTTTTATGCTTCTTTTTTTAGTTATGATTATTGGTTAATAACTAGGATGTTGTGATTGTAGCAACCATTTCATCTTTATTGTGATCAATATTAAAAAAAATCATATCGAGGTGTAGGACTCGAGGAAAAGGAACTTTCTTTCCTCGATCCCCTAATCAAAGTGATGAATGAGTAAGTGAACCTAATAACATATTATTTTGTAATCGCACAAAGCACATTCTAATGTTGCCCCTTTTTCACACTTTATGATGTGGCACAGTGTCCAAGGAAGAATGATCGATGGGACGAAGGTCCCATTCCAGGTTGCACCAATGCAATTAGAGACCCTAAACCAGCTAGCGGGAAACAATGAATGCGGGTTCTACGTAATATGGGCAATGCTTCACTACCTCGGTGTGAAATTGGAGCAGGCAGATGCTTTGGTGTGTATAATCCATATTTCATTTATATCTGTTAATTCAACAAAACGATCTACTGTTATCGCTTACATTTGTGCCTTTTGATATCATCTTTTTTGAATGACATCGTAAGAAATTTAAACACCAAAGGGTGTTAGACATGGACATCATAGCACTGTCATTGAAGCTAGCAGCCTTCATCCTATCCGAGTGCATGGAATTTAACAGAATGTTCTCCTCTGTGCAGTTCATGAGGTATAAGGAGCAGTACGGGATAGAGCAGCTTACTAGACTATTGTAATTTCTTTTTTATTTTGAGGGGTCGAGATCTTGATAAGTACATTTGAACTATAATCGTAACATTTGTAATGTTTAATGTTGATGGACCTATCATCTACTTAGCGAATATAAAGCAAAACCTAATTCCATGAATAAAATAAAATAAAATAAAATATAAAACAATAAAAGGCAAAAAAGAGATCACTGCCGGTTAGCACATAACCGATAGTGATGGTGAATAAGGCACTATCGGTTGATGGCTCAAGCCGATAGTGTTGGTTGAGCCATCACTGTCGGCTTGACATACAAACTAGTAGTGTTATTGAAGCCAACACGGCCGGTTTGAGCCACCACTCGGCAGTGATGGCTCGACCAACACAGCCAGCTTGAGCCATCAACTGGCAGTGTTGGCTTACTCAACACTGCCGTCTTGAGCCACCAACTGACAGTGTAGGCTTGCTCAACATTGCCGGCTTGAGCCACTAGCCGACAGTGTTGCTTTGACCATCACTGCTGGTTGGGGCTACAAACTAGCGGTGTTGTTCAACTTGACACTGCTAGGTGGAGCCAGGAAGCGACACTCTTGCCTGTAGATCAGTGTCAGTTTTTAGGAACCGACAATGATGTCAAGACCTCATCACTGCCAGTATGCCACTATCGGTTCAAAATCTGGCAATGAAGAGGGTTTTTGAACCGACAGTGTTGTGAAGATCTGGGGTAGTGGTTTGAAGTCATGAAGAGTTAGTTGTCGTCGTGTCAAGAATGGATCTATCCATTGATGATTATGACAAGACCTCTCTCGATTTCTACAAGGCCGCTCTAGTTGAGGATTGCACTGGTATATATGCGCATACATGTTCATGCATTGTAACGGATGTTGTGCAACCAAACCTAGCGCTAGTTGGGATGAAAGGCAACTTTGGGCTGGTCAAAAATTTGTTTGTAGAAATTTTGGTTTTTTTAATACTAGATATAAATTAGGAAATATGTTCATTATCTCGATTTCAAGAAGCAAATGCATCGTGAACATATATATATATATATAGGGAGAGTATATTCAGTAGTCCTCCATTTATGATAATTTTATATAGTAATTTACGATAATGTCAATACATATTTACGATTTACGATAGTTGGGTTACTATAACACATGGGGATATTTACCATAACGTTATAGTAAACCACTTAGTAAGGAGTTACTATAATCTCATAAATTAACATAGTAATTATCGTAACTCAAAGTGGCTACAGGGTAGTGGTTCAACTTATTAAGAGTTACTATATATATCATTTGCTAATACACGACCAAACCCTATATAATATCCAGACATGTTAGTTGCTCAACTTATATAAGCACTGCATAGATGATGGACACAATAGAAATGATTTCTAGCAACTTTAAGATTGTGTATAGATAATATGTGCCTGCGATGTCATCCCAATACGAATGCTGAACTTGAACTCCAAAGTGTAAATAAGCAATTGATGAGGAAATATTACACGTTGTATACTGTATACTTTTTTATAGGATTACACGTTGTATACTTGGTGAAACACAGATGCTAGTCTAATCTCTTGTTTCTCTTCTGCCTCAAGAGCAGTAACCCAAATGAATAGTCCCACAGGGCTTTCCCACATCCGCATCCGTCCTATCAACACACGCCGCTCCATCCCAGCCCTCCATCTCAGGTTAACGCCCTCCCTCCTGACAGAAAAAGGCCAGGCGCTCGATTCGCCACCCTCGCTCTCGTCTCCACCGCCCCCACTCTCATGATAATTAAGAAAAAATGGGGCTACCGCTCGATCCTAGCAACTATGACAAAATTAGACCCCTCGAGTGGCACTAGATGACCGATATGTAAACAAATTTGCCCCTCTTGATAGTACGACCATCTATCCTAAACTTGGTCATAAACTTCTCTACACACCTATGATCGATGAAATGAAATGTCCTACAAATATATCTTTGCCTTGCGCATTCTATTCCATCTTCTCCAACGTTGATGCAACACATGCACCAACCAAATCACAAATGATATGATCCACTTCATATCATAACGTGACCTTATTGGTTCATCGATCTTAACTTCACTTGTTTTTCACCGTTACCTTCATCCATCGGCGCCAAGTGTTGCTCAAGCTTCACCACTATGCGGTCCATCGCTCCGAAGCCTCCAACTTGCCCTTCAAGCTTGCAACCAGTCCATCAAGCCAAGTCTTGTCTTGATCTTCTATACCTTAGTAACATGACTCAATGTCATATCTCATATGCAATGAGCTCCTTCATCACATGTGTGAGCTTTACAACATTTCCAAGCCATTTTACCTCTATGGCATGAGTTGCTCACACAAGTGTACCTGTGGACTAATTACCTATGTATCTCACATATAAACACATTAGTCCACCTAGGTTGTTACTCAATTACCAAAACCAAACTAGGGACCTTTCACGCACGCTGCTCCATCTCAGGTTAACGCCCTCCCTCCTGACTATTGACGGTCACAAACACCTATTTTGACCATCAACATTTCACCCAAAAGGTAAGTAAAGTGAGGTGAAACATCATCACATGTAGGATTTGCTTTATAATTCACCTAGTTCCACTTGTACATGGCGATTTATTTGTCTGCAAGAATTATAGCAAAAATTGTGCAAAATGGTGAAGAAAATGGATAAGGGAGGCAAGTGGATGTGGCAGGGAGGCCAGAGGCCCACGTGCCACTCCGGCCGGCCCCACCATGGCACCACGCGGTGCCCCACTTTCCCATTTCACGTCACCGATCCATGGGAGAGATCCTCTAAGCCTTCTCCAACGTTGATCTTAAGTCAGTTTGCACCGATGGTCACGATGGAGTGGTCTTGGATCCATGGGTCCACTGTCATGGACTTGGAGCCCTCCAACCGACCTTGAAACTGCCTTACCGGCCAAATATTCGCACATGCTGTGTTCACAACCACCTTTGGGAGAAAACCAAGGTCCTACAATCGAAAGGTGGTGCAATCCAATGCTGGCTGGCGCCCCTACCATGCTGCCCGGTGCCCAAGTTACCTCCACTGCCTTACTTGACATCGATAAGTACCCCCCAACAGAAACCGACCATGGAGAGCTATAAATAGTGGTGTGAGGCGTCATTTATAAGCAACACCATCTCATTCCATCACTCCAAGTGAGAGTAGTAGCTAGGCAAAGCTCTGTAGCTCTACTACTTAGAAGTAGAAGATAGGAAGAGATTGAGGAGAAGCTTGGAGAAGGGCCAAGGTTGTTGGCATCCTCTCCACTTGTGCTTCACCGAATGAAGCTCTTCTTCAAGTGAAGTCCGACATCTTCTGTGGTAACTCTGCTCTTTTGCATTACTTAAGTATTATTTATATTATTGTGTTTACTGGTTTCACCGCTTGGTTAGAGTGCTCTAGTCTCATTTCATTGTGTACAGGATTAGAGTAGTGAGTCTATAGATTAAGCATGGTGCTTAGGCTATAACTTGCCTATGTTTACGGCTAGGCCTTTAGATAGATTGTGGTAGGTGGCAGGTGGTGACAGCCCTGCCCATCCTCTGTATTCCACCATGATAGGTCTAGTTATTAAATCATAGGGCTCATGGTAGACCTTGTCTAGTTATCATTCCTAGTTGCTAGGCGGGTTGTGCCCCAAAGTAAACAACCGTAATATAGTTTTTCGTAGTCTTGCCTTAGTTTAGAGAAACCACATATATCCTCGGTACCTATTACTTTTACCCTTGGACACTCTTAGTTCTTAACTAGTTCACTTTGCGTTCCTCGTGCAAATACGATACCATGGAATACTCCTAGGTGAAAGTTACATTGACATCTGTGCGCTTGTGGATTTATCTGTTTGCCATATCTAGTGTCAACACCGATAGAAGAAGCCCAGGCGCTCGATCCACCACCCCCACTCTCGTGATAATTAGGAAAAAATAGGGCACTTGCTAGCGTCGCTTGATCTGTCATCACCGCCTCCATCATCATGGAGTTCTACATCATCGCTTGGCTAGGCCAACACCGCCACAGCCCTATGCTAGGTACCCGGGCATCCATCTTCAGAACTTTTGACTTTCCGGTGACGAGCACCAACTAGGTATGCAGATATCCAAACCCTAGCTCATTGATTGATTTGGTTTCCTATTCTAGGGTTTCCTCATCCATGTATGCTGATGCGCTGTTCAAGTGCTGACCCTAGCTCTAGATTCCTTTGCCGTGGCCATGGATAATCCTACCAGTGGTGGGGGCAAATATATGGTGTTCGGTGACATCTCAACGACAAATATGGCCCTAACTTTGCCTTTCCTCTTGATCTGTGATGGGTAGTGGCATCTACACTGCTCTTATGTTGTTTTATTTCCTCTACAAGTGTGTTACTGTGTTGTTTGCCTTTCAAATAATTCTCTAACATGTGATGCATGCTATTTGACCTTACACATCTATGCATTTTTTACTTCATGCACTCTTCCACTGCTCTGTTTATTCAACTAAACTTTTGAATAGTTTGTGGTAGGTGGCAGGTGGTGATAGCCATGTCCATCCTCTATATTCCACCACGATAGGTCTAGTTATTAAATGGTAGGGCTCATGGCAGACCTTGTCTAGTCATCCCTCCTGGTTGCTAGGCAGGCTGTGCCCCGAAGTAAACAACCATAATATAATTTTCCTTAGTCTTGTCTTAGTTCAGAGAAACCACATATATCCTCTCTACCTATTACTTTTACCCTTGGACACTCTTAGTTCTTAACTAGTTCACTTTGCGTTCCCCATAGAAATACGATACCTTGGAATACTACTAGGTGAAAGCTACATTGACATCCATGCGCTTGTGGATTTATCTGTTTGCCATATCTAGTGTCAACAAGCTTTCGAGCACCATTATCGGGGAACGGTAGCTGTTCTAGTTTAGAACCAAGTCATCTAGGTATCTTTTATCCTTTATGTTTCATTCCATGGATCACATTCCTATCATCCAATTCACTGCTCCAAAGGGCGCTAGTTTAGAGCCACCTCCATCATCAAAGCCTATCCTTACACATAGTTATGAAATTCGTCCTTGTTTCATAACTAAAGTTCAGGGGCTATCTTTTTCTAGGCAAAAAGATGACAACCCATATGCTCATCTGCAAGAGTTCGAGCAAGTGTGTTCATGCCTTCATATTTCGGGCATGTCACATGAAACCCTTAAGTGGAAGCTATTTCCGTTCTCTTTGATGGGATTAGCCAAACTATGGTATACTCGAACCGTAGAAAGTGCACAAGAAGAGTGGGAAGTTCTTCGAGCCAAGTTTTGCTTAACCTTCTTCTCTATCCCTCGAGTTGGTAGTCTTCAAAGAGAGGTCCTAACCTTCAAGCAAAAAGAGAAGGAATCCCTAGGTGCCACATGGGCACGCCTGATGGATCTCTATTCATCTAGCCCTAACCTTGGTATACCCAGTCCTATCCTTCTACAACACTTCTATCTAGGTCTTAGTGAGGAATCTACACAATTCCTTGACATCGCTTCAGGAGGAGCCTTCTTACATCTTTCTAATAGTGAGGGGAGAGCTATCCTTGACACAATCCTTGAAAACTCTCCCTACACTGATGTCCATGATGATTCCCCTAAAGAAAAGGACATTCCAACCCCCAAGCAAGAAGAAGTTTTGACAGCCAAATCATTGCTAATTCTATCTAAAGTTTTAGCTGCTGACCCAATTCCTGGACCATTCCTAGGGAGACCAAAGGAAGAGGAAATCCATCCTTTAGATTTTCCTTTTGAATTTGAGGATTATCTCTCTCCTGATGTTGGAAACACCTTCAATCATCCAATCCAATAGAGATTTTTGGCATCCTTGACCCCAAATCATCATCTTCCCTATTCATCTCAAGATTTGGTTGCCTAGGAGCCCCTCGAATCAACATCATTTTCCACCTCAGACTTTGATCTCCCCAATGTCCATCCTTGTTTCTTTATTGATAATTCAAACCAAGGAGGCACTTCACCCCTTTTGGTTGACACCAAATGGAAGCACAAATCATCTGTGGCAAAAATCACAATCCTAATGGAGGACGAGGATAGGAATCCACTCGTAGAATGTCATAGACAAGAGATGATGGACGAATATGTTTTGTCTATGGAAATTCTTGAGGGATCAACTTTGGAGTCCAAAAAGGAGGATGATGTGGATGAACATCAAAGCTACATTCTAGAAGAGCCACAAGATCCACGCTTTCGTGAGAAACCTACACCTATGAGAGTTACACCCATCGTATACTTCTCTTTTATCAAATCCTCGAGAGGATGATTGTGGATGCTTTTGTCTATCATAAGTATTCCAAGGCTCATAGTTGCCTTGGCACAAGTTCTTGCAGTTAAAACTACAAAGGTCGAGCTTATGACTTAAAACAAAGCACTACCGGTGAAAGGTCCTTGTTTGATTTTGGTAATTGAGTGATAATCTAGGTGGACTAATATGTGTTTATGTGAGATACACAGAGAATTAGTCTATAGGTACAAATGTTATGAAGGAGCTCATTGCATATGAGATATGACATTGAGTCATGTGACTAAGGTGGAGAAGATCAAGACAAAACTTGGCTTGATGGACTAGTTGCAAGTGTGAAGGGCGAGTTGAGTGATGACTTGGCGTCGATGGACCGAAGCAATGGTGAAGAGCAAGTGAACTCAAGATCGATGAACCAATATGGTCACGTGATGATAGGAAATGAATCATATCATTTGTGATTGGTTGGTGCGTGTGTTGCGTCAACACTGGAGGAGATGGAATGGAATGTGCAAGGCAAAGGTATAACCTATAGGGCATTTCATTTCACCGGTCTAAGTTGAGTAGAGAAGTGCTTGACCGGATTTAGGATAGATAGCCGTACTTTAAAGAGAGGAAATCTTTTTGTTGCAACGGTTATCTAGTGCCACTAAGTGTGAGTCTCCTTTGCATATATCTTTGTGCTTGGTGACATGGTGAGATGCATGAGAAAGCCCTGGAAATTCTTTGAGAAAAGCTATCTCTTGTGCTAATTTCGTTTGGCATATTTGGGATGAGATAGCACTTGAGAAGGGTGGAAAAAGGTAAAGAAAGAGCTGATGTTTGGTGGTCTACTTGGCTCTGTGGGCTCTGGCCTGTATGAGGGAGCAGGCTCTGGTCTCTGCTGACCACGCCTAGGCCAGCGGTCTCGATCTGCATGGGTGACAGCTTGGGCTTGGCCCATCGACTAGATCAGGAAGGAGCAAGCACTGTTGCTCTGCTGCTTGGGCCAACCCATCGACCATGTGGAAAAGGTGCAGAGGTGTAGTTTGGCGCCTGGGCCTGGATGCTCAGCTGCTGGGTGGTGTGGGCGCTAGCTGTGGCAGCGTGGGCCATCTTGGTGGCGTCCGTGTGTAGGCCTAGCAGAGGAGAAGAGTGAGTTGTAGCTTGACCTGTTGGCCACGGAGTGGAGGAGCTGTGTGAAGCAGGGCGCCGGTCGTCCATGCCGTGTTGACCTGAAGGAGGCAAGGGGCGACGCGTCTGCCACTGGTGGAGCCGGCTATCGGTGTGGGTACGTCAGGGCCTCAGGGGTGAGTGCCTATCCACCATATCCATCCATGGGAAGGAGGCTTGCGGCTCCGCAGCGTTCGGCGCTCGGGGCCCATTGTGTCAGGTGGGAGCATGAGGGAGCCATTGCTCGTTGGTGCTCAGCTGCTGTAGTGAACCGTTGAAGGTGAGCTAGCCATTGGGCCTTGGCATGGGCCAGGCCATGCGCTGGGGGCCAGGCTATGCACATCGGTCTAGCCAGAGCAAGCCTAGGCGACTGGGGATAAGGCTGTGCCTTTCCCTTCCTTCTTCCCTAATAGCTCATTCCCCATTGTTAAATCCAAGAGCTAGGGTTCCTCCTCCTCTCCTCTCTCTCCCATGATTTGAGCTAAAATTTCTAGGAGAGATTGAGAGCCCTTTGTGGGTGTGCATGAGAGGTTGAAGATCCACCACCTCCCCTTCTCTCCCTCTCAAGCTTGGTGCTAATTCGAGTGAGGGATTGAGAGCCTAGTGTGTGCATTCGGGATTTGCATTTGGTGGCACTAGGAAATCTTTGTGATTGGGGATTTCTTGTTACTCTTGGTGATTGCCATCACCTAGACGGCTTGAAGGTTGCGGTCTCCAGTGAAGCCTACGTGGTGATTATGCGGTGCTTCAGAGAAGTTGTGATTGGGGATTTCTTGTTACTCTTGGTGATTGCCATCACCTAGACGGCTTGGAGGTTGTGGTCTCCAGTGAAGCCTACGTGGTGATTATGCGGTGCTTCAGAGAAGAGCTTGTGAGGGGTATTGTGCTCACCCTGCGAGAGCCACGAAGAGCAACTCCAGTAGAGCGAGACACGAAGAGCGACAAGTGCTCCGACCATGTTAAGTGCTAGAGATTGTGGTAGGTACTCCACGTGGGAGAGTGTGACTTGTGGGTCACCACTAGCAAGAGGACCAGCGGCAACCTTGGAGCTTGTCTCAATAGGGACTAGCTTGGTGGCAACCAAGTGAACCTCAGGATAAAAATCACCATGTCAACCTTGTTCATCCCGTTATTTTGCATTTCTCCAACACAAGCTTGTATTTACATTTCATATATTATGCTTGCATAGTTGCTGTTGTAATTAGTTAGCTTGTGCAGCCTGCTAGTTACCTTCTTGCTTGTGTAGCATAGAAGTAGCTCTTTTGCGTAACTAATTTGGTTTTAGTAACCTTGTTAGTTGCTTTGCTTAGTTTGTGTAGCTAAATAATTTGTGCTCTCTAATTTAACATTAGTTGCCTTGTTATTGAGCATTACTAGTGAGCTTAGGTGGCTTTGTGCTTTTGCTTACTAGATTATGTAGGTGCTCCCCAGTTTGCTTGAAGTACTAGTTGCATAGGTTTGTGTAACCTTACAAGCTAGAATTGGATAGGTGAGCACTAGCTCGCCCAGCACCTTTGTTGCCTCTTTATGATCTTTATAAGTTGCTTGTGAACTTAGATCGAGGGGTGTAGTCTTGGCTAGATCAATAGTTTTAATTCCGCATTTGTTTCGGTGCCGGCGCGATTAAGTTTTAGAAAGGACTATTCACCCCCTCTAGTCCGCCATCTCGACCCTACACATGGTATCGGAGCTAGGTCTCTCATTTGTGGTCTTCACCGATCTGAGAGGATGGCAACTTATGGGCTAGATGTTGAGTGTCCACACATTTTTTATGGCACACACTTTACATGGTGGAAAAATTGGATGACTTGCAATTTGAAGTTTATTTGTCCTCAAATGTGGTGGATCGTAGATGTGGGCTTTTCTTATGCGATTGATAGAAAAAATGCAACTCAAGCGCAAAAGAAATGCCTACATCTCAATCGCCAAGCTACTAACATTTTCTATCAATCTATGAAAGATAACATATTTGGTGAGATCATGGATATGGAATCCGCCCATGAGATTTGGATTTATCTCAATGAAAAATATAGGACGGTCTCCGATGATGATGATGAGCCCAAGGAAGAGGCACATGCGGATGTTGAGCATAGCCATAATTTGGTGATTGTGGAAGATTACTCCACCTCATGGTCAAGTGATGATGACTATGATTCTACCTCAAGATCACTTGACAAAATTGATGATGGTGCAACAAGTGATGCAAATGATGATGCTACTCCATACACACTTGTTGATAAAGATGATGGATATGAGAGTGATGTCTCCACAAGCTCACCGACATCACCACATTGCTTCATGTCACAAGGTGACACCAAGGTATCTAATGCTAATATGATTGATCTTGATTCATATGAGGAGCTTCTAGATAAATTTGGTAGCATGATCAAAACTTTAGAAAATGAGATGGCTAAGACAAAGAAATTGAAAAATGAAAACTTATTTCTAAAGAACACATGTGAACAACAAAAGTATCTACTTTATGTTACTACTTGTTCACATGAGGAACTAAAATTGGCTCACGAGAAACTTAGTGTTGTAGAGTGTAGATTGAGATGTTAAAAATTGAATGATCTTGTCCTATTTTTACATCCTCAACTCTACAACAAATTCTTAAATATGAACCTCTTCTTATGCAACCTATTGTCATGTTGAGTTTAGATAAATTTTGTGACCTTATGAACTAGTGGCACTTCAAAGATTTGAACTATCTCATAAATACCCATTTTTACCTTTTTGTGAAGAGAGACATGGAGCTACCAAAAAAAAGTTGAGCACATGAAGGTCCAAAAAAATAAAAAACAAAAAAATATGGGCACATGAAGGTCAAAGTATATAAAAAGTAATAGCGCCATGATCTCAAATGTTATCTTGTGGGGTCAATCATGAGGAGATCCTCTCACCACATTGGTTTGTTTTAGAAGTGTCATAACTTTCACTGTTTAACTTAACAATATACATGACATAGGTATGCTTCTCCTTCACCTTGATCTCCCCTTTGGCATGATAAATGTTTAGACGCTTTTTGTTTCATTTCCAATCATGCTATGTGCCTCTATTTGCTTTTCAACAAGAGGAATAAAGTTTTTGGTTTACTAGTACATTTGTACTAGTAGAACCCTATTACTTTCACCCTTTGTGTCTTTGAATAAGCACAGATGCCGAAGGAATAGGTGTGGGAGTTGGGCGACCCAACCCTAGCTTAAGCAACTTCTCTTTCGATGAAAAACACAAAGGCTACACATAGAAACACTTCACACATCAACATCAACTCTCTGGACTTCATCTCATTATGAGACACTGGTTTGTATCTCGGTACCCCTCTCCTATATTTATCTCCTTGAAAATTAATGCATAAAAAGCCAATTTCTTCATGTTATAAAAACTTGATGAACTCTAAAACATGACCCCAATATTTGATCATGACTTATCTTATGAGATTGGCTTGCATAATCTTTATTCCCTGTCTTTCACTTAATGCTTGTGGGAACCTTACATAATTAGGATAACATTACCTAAGTTGTTGTGAAGTGTGATATAGCGATGACAAGACTAGTCCTTTCTAATCAAGTGTTTTGGAGACTTTTGTTTTGAACAAAATCTAAAACCATGGCTTCATAACTCCTCTATGGTATAAATGTCCTACTAGAGCAATAGGAAATATCTTGACAAACCCACACTTTCTTGCTGCTTATATTTTGTTTTGAGTTTTGTCAAATTGTGTGACCCTAGTGAGTGATGCACCATGCTTACATGATCAAGATCACATACACTCCATCCACACTTATGCTATGCTCTTACACTGAGAGCTAGCACAAACATTTCTTTCCACCTCTCCACAAACATGCCTTTCCACCTTTCCACAAAATAAAGATTCCATGTATCCAGGATCTCTCTCCATTCTCCATACAAGTCTAAAAAAGGAGACATGGGTTATATGTTATGAAAAAAAGAGAGAAGGTTGGAAAAAAGAGAGTTGGAAAAGACAATGAAAAAAAGAGCTAAAAAAGTGTTGAGCAAAAAAGAGAGGATGAGCATCAAACATAGCCCATGATCTCAATCATCTAGATTTGGAGAGAGAATCTTTAAGGAGTCAACCTTTCACTCATATCCACACACTTGCACACTTAATCATGTTTGTATGTTGTTTTCCTCTATGGATCCATGCTTTGACTTTACAATATAAACATTCTAAGTATGCATTTCAAGTTCTCCTACCCAAAACTTCACATAAGCTATAGTTGTCGGGCCTTGAGGCAAAGAAAGATCTTGGTGAGGTCATATACACAAATACCACTGAGTGATTTGAGAGAACCATATGAAGAGTAACATGAGCTATGATTTGTTTTGAAAAATATTGTCAAAAACTCCAATCTCACTAGAGAAGGAGAAGTGATCTATGTCTTCAAGTCAGAACTGTTCCATTTCTCAATCGCCCAAGGAAATGTTGTAGCCACTTTAAACCCACAGGTATGAGTATGTGACTTAGAATATCTTTTATGCTTGCATCATATCCTAAGAAAGTTGTGTATCAAATCCACTTGAATCTTTGCCCAGTTCTTTTTCTTGTTCGAATCCTTTACTCGGGATGAGCAAACGTTCGGTGTGTGGGAGCTTGTTGATGGTCACTAACACCTATTTTGACCATCAACATTTCACCCAAAAGCTAAGTAAAGTGAGGTGAAACATCATCACATGCGTAGGATTTGCTTTATAATTCACATAGTTTCACTTTTACATGGAGATTTATTTGTATCTAGGAATTATAGCAAAAAATGTGCAAAATGGTGAAGAAAATGGATAAGGCAAGTGGACATGGTAGGTGTAACAGAACCGACCAATTATACGAAATTAAGTAAGAAAATCATCCGCCAGAGCAGACGATTTAGCAAACTTAAGCCCGTATAACCCGGTAGTCCGTGAAATCACGAAGGATTTCAAACCAACTTCCATTCCAGCCAAGATCGTAATAAGTTTAGCGGTCACCATCACATATTACATAAAAGTTCGCAATCTCAGATACATCAGAGTTTCAACATAGTTATTACAAAATCAGTTCGAATAAAAGTAGCAGAAGCCATTTGTTCAAACCACACACACACTCGCGCGGAGTTCAAATATAGTGCCAGCAAATGATCATCTCCAACAAAAGCATCAGACGAGACGTAAGGAATGACCATGCCCATGGTCCTAAGCATCACCCATCGCAGGATAAAGGCAGTTGATATAGTAGCCGTAATACATCTATCCATCTGCAACAAGTGGGAATAAAACCCTGAGTACGAGAAGGTACTCAGCTAGACTTACCCGACATAACCAAAAATAAGTGACACCAAGGATTATGAAGGGCTTTATAGTAGGGTAGCTGACTCATTTGCAAAAAGAAGCATTTTTAGCATTTCAAGACCCTTTTTAAAGCATTATTGTCAAGTTAATTGTTATTAACCTGTCGACTAGATTTGCACCTATACTAGACCAAACATGTGATTAAGCAGATAATGATAACCAATGATCAGTAAACAACTTCCATACTATCATATTCATGATAACTGTCCAAGTGTTCCATAAACATTTACTACGATGAAGTCACTCAAGTCAAGTGCTCACTATTCAGGAGTGATGGCGATTCAAATCGATTCCTAACCAGCTAGTGATTTATTCCTTACACAAACCTCACTCACCTGCTAAAGTGAGATATTGATCACCGAGTCAACTATCCAGGAATCTCGAGTTTGCCAGGAACCACATGTACCTAAGGGCCGACCGACTGCACTTTGGTCTTATCATCTCGCCCTCGTGTCCTACCACACCTGCTCCGGCACAGTGCGCTGCGGGCAATCTACTCGGCCCGAATAATCTCCCAGCTTCACAGTCGGAAGGTACTTTATCCGGCCAGCTAAATGTAAGGCATGCGTTCAACATGACTCAAGGCCCAACAACGGTCGGTCCTTAATCGACACAGACGGAAAGCACTACAGTCCAAAACTCTGCAAGTCTCCGTCCGGTCTCAACTTCATTTAACACTTAGTTATACCATGACTTCATAGTCATCCAAGCAGATCTAGGTAACCACCTATAGCTCGCAGGTGACAGGAAATCACCTGACTTCTACTGGTCTAAGCCAGCTAAGCATTGACTCAACTACGGATACCAGAGTAACAAGGATATAGTATAACAAAGGTAAACAAGGTATAATGCAGCAACAGTTGCAAACAACTCCTGAACATAATGCATCAATTAAAGTAAAGCATTGAACTAAAAATTGCAAATCGGGAGAAAATGCTCCGGGGCTTGCCTCTCTCGAAGGAGCTCGGACGGTGATTGGGGCACTCCGGAAGTTCCTCAACGTCCTCCTCGTCGGCTTCGGGTACTTCCTGTGGCTGCACCTCGAACTGCTCCTCGGGCTCCTCAGGTATGACGATTAGGTTCTTGGTTTGCGATCCTGTATGATGCAATGTGCGTAAGTGCTTATGCAATCAGTGCATTGAATGAGATGAATACAATGGATATGTTTGAATGCAAGGTAGTCAACATCATTCAAGAAAATATACTACAAGCACATGTCATCTACTGCATTCTCTTCTACTACTAATATGTTAAGTCAACATATCTTATTAAATGCTTCAAAGATACACCAAAGCTTTACTAATTTCTTAATCCCACAAAAAGCAACACTTAATTAAAACCCTAATTAATAATAGGTTTGAATAGCAACCTCTATTTTTCTTGCTTAGAAAAATCTTAGAAAATTACTACAACATAGTACTACCCTAAGTAGTCTACTATCAGATTTTCATGGTATTTGAATGAGTGGATTAGCCTACACAAAATAACAAGCTATGGCATGATTATGAACATAAAAATACTTTGAACTGTGAAAAGTGTCAAACAGCAGAGTTAGTATTTTTCCTAGGTTCTTCATAGCATACAATGACTGTACAAAAATTATCACCTACATGTTTTATACAAAGTTTGCTCTCTAGCTAAAATAACAAAAATCAGCCATTAAAGGTACTTGAACTACACCTCAAGATTTTCCCACAGCACATGCATGAAACATATTTTCCTAGGAAGTACATTACATAAGAAGATTAACAAACTTAGAATCATATTTTTCTGAAGCCTATAGATTTTTCTACACATTTTTCAAGTTATCAGCAACATACATGATTAAATAAAGTTCTACAGAAAAGTATCTCAAAAATGACATGCAATAATTTTTCCAAGTAGATCTGATGATAAGGAACCTAGACAAATTTATTTCAACAGATTTGGAGCAACTTTGAGTATCCAAACATTTTTCAAACCATTTCTATTTTCAAATAATAAAGAATAATTGAAAATAAATCATCCTATTGCTACTGGGCCAGCCCGCTGGAATCAGCTGGCCCACGGCCACATTTGGCCTGCGCGGCCCGGGCGAAGGGAAGGGTGAGGCGGCCCAGCAGGGTGTCGGCCCATGGCCTCTCGGCCTGGCTCGGCCGAGGCGAATGCCACGCCGGCGCTGCGACATCGCGGCGACGTGGCTCGGCCACGAGGCCGGTGGCCATTTCCGGCCGTGACGGGGCGAACTAGCGGGAGCATGAGGTTCATGAGACATGGGCAAAGGTGGGAAGGTAGCTAGGCAGGGTGGAGAAGAGAAGGAAGGTGCCTTCCATGGCGGTCGAGCATGGCGGCGCCATGGCCGACGGTGGCGGGGCTCGAGACGGCGCTACCTGGGCTCAGCAGGCGGCACAGGCACGAGCACGATGTGCTGAAGAGCGAGGCAGAGCTGCGGGCACACGATTGCTGGCCAAGGTGGAGGAGGCGCGGCAGATTTGGCCGGCGGGTGCGGTGGCGCGGCGAGAGGGAGAGTGAGGGCGCTCGGTGCTTGCGAAGAGGAGAGGCAGCGTGGGAGTGAGCAAGCGAGCGCACCGGCTCCAACAAAAGTAGGCGGGCGCGTGGGCACGGGCTCAGGCCAGCTGCGACACGCGGTGGCGTCGACGGCGCATGGCCACCACGCGGCGGGTGAGCTCTGCCGCGGTCGGGACGCGGCGCGGCGCGTCAGCGGGCAGGCGAGCGCGGAGGCAGGCGAGGCGCGGCACTGGGCTGGGCCAAGGTGAGGCGCGCGGCATGGCGGGAGGCTGGCTAGGCCGGCTTCAGTCGTGGGCCAGAAATGAGGCGGCGGCCCGCGACTGAGAAAAGCCCTTTTCCATTTATATTTTCAAGAAATTTTTAAATGCCAGCTTTCAAATATTATTTTGAGCAAGAAAATGACATCTTTTGAAAATGTACCAAAAATGAAAGTTGATTAGAATTTAATTCTCTACAACTTTGCTTTTATGACCAAAGCCAAATTCTTTCTAGATTTTGAATTGTAAAATCAAAGTCCATGTTTAACTCAAAACCCTAATTTTTGGGAAATTGCTTTGGAAGCAAAATTTTGAATTAATTTGAATACAAACCTTGCTCCAAAAATTGAACAAAATAATCCTAGATGATTTACAATAGTAGCCAAACATGTTTTACTAACCTAGCAAGCAAAATCAGGGCAAAACAATTCTAACAAAGGTATGCAACATTCAGGTTTCACAACATGTTTCATATGTTTTGAAGCAATGTTTCAGTTGTTATTTACATAGTTAGGCATGTATGATTAGGATGATTGATGATGCATGATATGTATGATTTGCAGTGCCTAAATGTAGGCATAACACTGGGGTGTTACAGTAGGGAGGCCAGGGGGCCACATGCCACACTGGCCAGCTCCACCATGGCGCCACCTGGTGCCTCACTCGCCCATTCCACATCACTGATCCGTGGGAGAGGTCCTCCAAGCATTCTCCAGTGTTGATCTTAAGTCAGTTTGCACTGGTGGTCACGATGGAGTGGTCTTGGATCCATGGGCCCACTATCATGGACTTGGAGCCCTCCAACCAACCTTGGAACCTCCTTACTAGCCAAATCTTCACACGTGTTGCGTTCACAACCGCCTTTAAGAGCCAACCAAGGCCCTACAATCGAAAGGTGGTGCAATCCAACGCTGGCTGGCGATCCTACCATGCTGCCCAGTGCCCAAGTTACCTCCACCGCCTTACTTGACATCGATAAGTACCCCCTACAGCAACCGACCTTGGAGAGCTATAAATAGTGGTGTGAGGGGCCATTTATAAGCAACACCATCTCATTCCATCACTCCAAGTGAGAGTAGTAGCTAGGGAAAGCTCTATAGCTCTACTACTTAGAAGTAGAAGATAGGAAGAGAGTGAGGAGAAGCTTGGAGAAGGGCCAAGGTTGTTGGCATCCTCTCCACTTGTGCTTCGCTGGATGAAGCTCTTCTTTGAGTGAAGTCCAGCATCTTCTGTGGTAACTCTGCTCTTTTGTATTACTTAAGTATTGTTTATATTATTGTGTTTACTAGTTTCACCACTTGGTTAGAGTGCTCTAGTCTCATTTCATCATGTACATGATTAGAGTAGTGAGTCTGAGTAGTGAGTCTATATATTAAGCATGGTGCTTAGGCTATCACTTGCTTGTGTTTATGGCTAGGCCTCCGGATAGATTGTGGTAGGTGCCAGGTGGTGACAGCCCTATCCATCCTCTGTATTCCACCACGATAGGTCTAGTTATTAAATCATAGGGCTCGTGGCAGACCTTGTCTAGTTATCCTTCCTAGTTGCTAGGCAAGCTGTGCCCCGAAGTAAACAACTATAATATAGTTTTCCTTAGTCTTGTCTTAGTTCAGAGAAGCCACATATATCCACTCTACCTATTACTTTACCCTTGGACACTCTTAGTTCTTAACTAGTTCACTTCACGTTCCCCATGGAAATATGATACCTTAGAATACTCCTGGGTGAAAGTTACATTGACATCCGTGCGCTTGTGGATTTATTTGTCTGCCATATCTAGTGTCAACACTGACAGAAAAAGGCCAGGCGCTTGATCCACCGCCCCCACTCTCATGATAAATAAACTCCCTAAGTGTGATCAAACTCCCTAAGTGTCTTGTGGCACTTTGATAACTGCATTTCATGATGAGTTTCACCCCTCTTAATAGTATGGATATCAATCCTAAATGTGATCAAACTCCCTAGGTGTCTTGATCACTAAAACAAAATGGCCCTATGGATATCACCTTTGCCTTGAGCCCATTTTGTTCTTCTCTTTCTTCTTTTCTATGTCCGAGCACTTGATCATCACCAAGGCCTCCACCATCATCATGATCTTCATAATTTTCTCCACCACTTGGAATGTGCTACCCTATCTCATGATCACTTAGAGCAATGAGTTAGCACTTAGGGTTTCATCGATTCACCAAAACCAAAGTAGATCTTTCAATCTCCCCCTTTTTGATAATTGATGACAACCCTTTCACAAAGATATGAATGGAAATAATTTTGAATCCATGTTGGTTGACCAAGCATTTTTACCATGTGTAAAGGATTTGGACAAGTTTCATGAACCTGAATTGGTAGCATTAGGTCCCCCTACATATGTGTTAGAGTTTGGATTGAAGCTTGCACATATACATGGATTAGAGTGGTGGGAGAGTAATGTCTACCAAATGATGATAAGGTGTAAGAGATGGACCTTTGAAGCATGATACCAATCGGAGTGCACCAATAATACCATCCTTAGCACCATGGTGTAACAACCCAGGTTTTCTAATCACCCAAAAATCTAAACTTAAAATTTTTTCTAACAAAACCCATGCATGGTGAGTGTGCATACTAGAAAACCACCCATGTAGTTGCACAAGTAGAACCAAGTTAGCATGGTTGAGCATTTTGCATTTAATTCAACTTGTGAGTTGCTTCTTCATTATTTTATGTGATGTAATAAAATCAATCCAACCTTTTTAAATAAATTGTGTGTGTGTTGCCAAACTTTTGGCTTGGACCCTAAAGCCCTAGATGACCTCTAGCGGGCCCACTAGGGTGTATACATGTTGGCAACACATGTATACATGCATAGGAGCCCTAGGTGTAGTATGGAAATAAAAATAGAAATAGAAAAGGAATTAGAAAAGGGGAAAGAAATAGAAAAAGGAAAGAAGCCCAATAGCAGCAGCCCACGCGCCAAGCCCCGCTGGCCCACGTCGCCCACCGTGGCTCAGCGTCGCGCCCACTTGCTTCACCCACATTATGGCCTAGCACCGTGTCCACGCCCCCCACGTGCAACCACGCCTGTGCATGGCCGAGCCAGCCCAGCAATGGCCCACATCACGCCCACGCCCATGTCACCCTCTCTCTCTGCCACTGACAACCCGACCCCTCCTATCATCCCCTACCCCGCTCCCCTCTCTGCTTAAGCCAAAGTAGAGCACCGTGCCACACCGCTCACTATCCCAGCCATCGGTGCCCCTGCCCTTGCCCATAAGCGCGTGGATGCCCGCCACATCGATGATCCACGCCACCACCTACCCTAGCTAGCGCCCGAATACCACTAATGCAAGTGCCATGGCCTACGCCCCTCATAGCATGCCTACCACTGCCTGCTTCTGCCGTACCCACCCTTGACCAGCCACCGCATGAAAATGGGAGTGCCAAGGCAACCGCGCTCGCCCTCGCTCCCTAAAACCATAAGGCAGAGCCCTTGATTGCCCTCCACGTGCCCCATTCCCCTCCATCCACCATCCACCACCACCATGGCTATGAGCTCCCTATAAAGGGCACGCCCAGTGCCCTAGCGCCCTTCCAACGCCCCGCAACCACTGGTGGTTTCACTAGCCACACATCGAGACCAAGAGGAGGGAAGGAGAAGGGAGTAGGGGAGGAGAAGGAGGATGACCATGCTACTACCGCCGAGGAGGCACTGCCAGAGAAGAAGAAGATGCCCCGATCATCTTCCTCGCCATAGCTGCTCAGCACGACACTACACTACCTCACCACGGCCTCAACTCACCACTACACCACCATCCTACCTATCCTGCGACCACGATGAGCCTCCAATGTCACTCTTCTATGCTTGCCATCGTGAATGTGTCAAGTCACGCTACCATGTTCTCCCCCTTGGGAGGGACAAAGGCTACCCTTTTCACCGATATGGTGCACTGCACACATGCACATGGCCAAGGACCCGGCATTGTTGAGCCTTAGATACTCGGGAGTGTCGATGTGCCCTCGCCGCGCACCGCACGGTCATCATGGATGAGGCCACCCATGGTGCCACCACGTGCCGGCCACCTCAGACTAGTAGAGATAGGACAAGTGCCTTGGCGAGCTTTGCCTTGCCAAGGGACACGACGTGCGCTAGGTAGAAGGGGAAGGAGACCCCTAGGAGCCATTGGCTGTGTTCTGCCTTACCGGAGCCGCATACCTCCCATGATGCTGCCATGATCTCACTGATCCCGGCCACCTCGTGAGGTGAGGAGGGGCCAATGAGGTTCGCTGTCACCCTGCGCACCTTGTAGTGTAGCTAGATGAACGGAAAGCTCTTACCTTGCCCTAGTCCACCATAGCCATGAGCTCGCCAGAGTTCAGTCACGTGCCTTGTCGTAGTGCAGACTCCGCCATGCTGTATGGTCACCGTCGTCGAGTCGACCGGCCTCCCCATGATCCCAATCGAGGGAAAAGGGCCACTTTTGGCCCCTATTGCAGCCATAGCACCCTCACCATCGTCTGCCACCATTGTCATGCCACTACCACTATGGCCCGCCTTGGTCAAGCCCCCACCATCATGTTCGGAGCCACTAACATGTTCATCGGAGCGCGAGGAAGCCAGTGGAGCTCATCGGAGCTATCTTGACGCACCGTAGGGCCCCGCCGTCAAAACCGTGCCACCGCCATCCGCTGTTGAGCCTATGCTGGCCACTAGAGCCACCAAGGCATCGCCTTTGGCCACTAGCGAGCTCACCATGAGATCATAAAGCCATAGAGCCTCCTAGTGACCCTATCGATCCACCTTAGAGCGAGAATGACTGAGCTTGCCACCGATAAGAGTGCCGCTGTGAGAAACAAAAGAGAGGGGGAGGTAGTTGCGCACCTTTGCCTAGACCCAGGTGCACCCGACGCACCATGAGCCAAAGAGAGAAGAGGGAAAGGCAGACGTGGTCCACCGCGGACTGTGCTTGTGGTCCATGGACCCGCACGGCGCTATCCACCATGGACCAGCCCCCATGGACCGAGCCCAGTAGCGGCCCACTTATGTCATGTGGCCACCTGCATGTATGACACGTGTCTGAGCTAGCCCAGCCAGCCCAGCCCATATCCGGCCCATGACCCAGCCCACTAAGCCCGGTCAAGGCCTAGTCAACATTGATTGTTGACTGGTCAATGCTGACCACTAACCTAGCCCCACCTGTCAGCGACTGGATCTGCCTCGTCCAATCAGAAGCCACCACGTGTCAGCACCAGGATTTTCCATTTCTTTTTCTTTTTTTTTAAAAAATGATTTAAACTTAGAAAATTCACACAACCTTAGAAAAATATGAAACCAGTGCCCAAATTTTTCTAAAAATGAGCTCTACGTCATATGCTTGTGTTTGAGTGCATTTGGATCTTTTGAATTTCTGTTGCTTCTTTGTGATCATTTATAGGAGTGTGGAGATCTTGGCATGCGTTTTGGGTGTGTGGTGAGGGTAGAGTCGATCAGGTAGGATCTTACAATAAGTCGTTCGATGAGTCTTGCTAGGGGGTGCAACCTGGGCATCCCCTACGAGTGGTACTTGTGGCGGGTGCATGTGAGATGAGGAGATCTCAGGGTGGAGTGTCTTTATGGGATGAAGCCCTAGGATGGAGGTGCCATTGAGGCATGGGTGTTGGTCATCCCCTTTGAGAAGATATCCTATCCGGTCCCCCTAAGGACTGGTATGTCGAGAGAACCGGATCATAGGACCCTATGTGCACGCCACTCATCCCTGAATGGGCGGGGGACGAATGCTAACCAGCTAGGACGGTGCCACTACTACAAGGTTGGAAGTGGATAGCATAGGGAGGTACATGCGTTTGGCCCACACCCTCCTAAGATAGCATAGTGACCTCTGGGGCCTGGTACTATGTCTCACTGTCTCAGCATTCTAGTGGACTCTAGAGTGGCCTAGGGCTGAGTGGTAGGGTGGCATCGCACCGGTTGGAAGGTAGCCCAGTATCAGCCTAGGCAGGGCACTGTCAACAATGGTGATCTTGTGGTTCCAAGTGTACACACTCTACAGAGTTGATCGATCTATACATATAGTCGCATCCTTGGATATGGATATTCCTATGACCTACGCTTCCCTTGATTAGTAAGTGGAGTCCTTTCTTCTCTCCCCCTGGGTTCTTGTGTTGGTTTCCAGCTTTGGCCGATGAGGCAAGGTACGAGTGGGAGTCATCCTTGTCGCCTAGAAAGTGTGAGAGTGGTGAGATGTGTGTGACGGGATGGAAGAACATGTGGATGAGATAGGTTAAAACTTGATGAATTATTATTATTAAAACTTGACATACTCGCATAGGAAACTACAACCACAAATAGGTATTTTGCTCTACCCTTGCATTCCACTACCACAAACGAGACACAAAGCATAGGGTGGGAGCCAGGAGCTAGTACAAATCATACTAATAATTGTTCGACAGGTTATGAGCCCAAGCATGACTACCGGGGAGACGATTGGGAGGATTAGAGGTCTTGTTCCTACGCTCAAGTTTGGTTGAGAAGATGGAGTCGGTGCCCGCTGCCTTTCTACTTGATGCTGTTCTAGATGCTGCATGCTCTGAGTGATTCCACCAAGTGGCGATGTAATAATGAGTAAACCTTGGTATTTGTACTCTCTTTATGTCACACCCAATTTTAAGGATAAAATGGGGTGCAAAACCTTATGTGTGCCCAGAGATCAGTCACACACATAAGCCGACAAATTATGAATAGTATCATCACCAATGTTTATTACATCACGAATAAGACAGAGTTATTACATAAGTATAGCGGAAATAATAAAAAGATCTATCGCGGAAGCTCCAATTCACAGGGACGTCAACTGGTTGACCACAAGTCTAGTAGTCCTCAGGGAAATCATCATTCTCAAGGTCATCTGTTATCCATCTAGGATTTTTATCCGAATAATGAAAATAAACAAGCGTAAGTACATGTCGTACTCAACAAGTGTAACACGGGGTTCATGAGGCTCAAAAGGCTAGACACAGGTTTAACAGCGTTCAGCTTTTAGTTGTCACAATTTTAGCTTATGAGTAGCATCAAGTTGTTTCAATTCCCCTTGCCAAACACATGATCAAATGTAAACATGAGTAATGAATAGCATAAATAGATAGTACTTAGTGATCAGCTATTCCATAAATGTTCCAAGGCCGCTCGTGACCGTGAGCACGACTGATATACCAGTTTTACACTCTGCAGAGGTTGTACACTTTCATTGTGAGTCGTGATTCCCATATGCCTGGGTTTATAACTCCCAAAACACTTCCAAGGTGAGCAGGCAGGGGTCACTATGAAGCCTTTCAAAGGTTGGTCTAACAAGTTAGGGCCGCTAGGTTTCTGTGGCCTACGAATGTAGAGCTCCCCTTCCGACAAGCACAATGACGCACAGCCTATACACTGACGGACAGAGGCCGCGCTATATCCAACCCGGAACACACCCCTCTTGCGCCATAAAGGTAACCACTAACAAGCTAGAAAAGGTCCTCATACTGAGCTAAAGCCAAAGCCATGTAGCCCTCACAGCTGTATTGTAAGTCTCGGATGATCACTTACAGATAAGTCCTTAAGGAGAGGAATCTGAGGCATTTAGAAAGCAGCTAAATACTCCAGCCCCCTGTTTCCATGTTGCTAAAAAGTCATATTTTATATTTATTGCATATACCATTAGTCAAGTTACAAGATCATGGTTTAATTAAGCACTAGCAAAGCTACCCAAATGCATAACCCATAGGTGACAAGGTAGTAGTTCAATTCTAGGAAATCCCTAACAAGATGACACATGCAACATGAATTTAATGAATTAAAGTGAATAGGAAACAAGGATGATCCCATGCTATACTTGCCTTGAGCAACGTACTCCTACTGGTCTTGCTCGTCAAAGTCGTACCCTTGACCTTCTAAGAACTTCTCACCGTCTATACTCGATAACCACAGCAACATACAAGCATCCATGAGCAATTATGCAAAGCAAACAAGACTATAGATTAGAACAGTACACCAACAGCAAAGAATCAAGATGAAAAGTTTGGAAAACGAATCTACGTCTCGCTATGAACACACAGACGCGAAGATCACAAAACTCGGATCTAAAACGGAAAAGTTATGATTTAAACAAGATTTCCAATAGACAAATAATAGATTAGATCTAAGCTCGAATTATAAAAGTTGGAAACCTACTTTATAGTAGCGTAAACATGTAGATTACTTAATTATGAACCCAACGCAACTTGAACGGATCAAATCGGAGTTAAAACGGAGAAATTATGGCTAAAACAAGTTGAATGGCAAATCTATAAATAATTGAAAACCTATTTCAGCCCATCCGAAAGAAAATACGCTTTCGAAGAAAGAAAACAGAGACTGTGAAACGCGCAAAGGACCGCGGGTTAACACCGAAGTAATTATAAGGACGTATTTGCAAAATCGGCATCGAAAGGGTATCTTTAGATATGAGCCGTTGGATTAGAAACCGATGGCCGAAAATCAATCCAGCGGAAATAGAAAAAGAAATCGCCGGCACAGTACCGACAGCGGCTTGAATCTCGGCGGCGCCATGGCCGGCTTCAGGAGCTTGTGGTACACGGCTTCTAGGGCACATTTCAACGAAAGAAGAGTATAGGGAGAGAGAGGAAGGAACGGAGAACTCACCGGACCCGAGCACCGAGAACGAGAGGCAGTAGAGGCGGTCCGACGTGAGCTAGCAGCGGAGGTTGGCGGCGGCGCTGGATCGAAGCTCGGCTGCGGCGGCTGGGGCAAAAAAACCGAGCGCTAGATGGGATAGGGGATAGAGGAGAGGTGCAGGCGCTATTTATGGGGGCGGAATTTTTGGGCGCGACGGCATCGAAGATCATAGCAGTGTCAGACTCAACGGCGATGGCACAGTGTCCGCCTGGGACATGAACAAGAGGAAGGAGGTGGGTCTGACTTGCGGGCCCGACTGGTCAGCAGCAGAGGAGGCTTGCGCGGCGTGGCTTGCAGCTGGCGCGCGACTGGGCCGGGGGAACCAGGCTTCGGCCCAATCAGTGAAGCGCGCGGGCCGGCTCTGGGTGGCCGAACGGAGCACAACGGGGAGAGAAACACAGGCCGGCGAGGGAAAAAGATGGGCCGCGGCAGCAGCAGGCCTTCGAGCCGAAAAGAAGAAGGAGGAGTGATTCCATTTTTTTCCAATTCCTTTCCAAAGCAAATTTTGAAAGCAAGAATTCAAATCAAATTCAAAGTTGAGTTCAAATCAAACCACTCCAAAAATTGATATGTAGCAGCATGAATGCACATTCATTGTTGTTAAACTTTATTAAATTTTAATTTGGCATACTTTATTTTTCTTCCTAAATTTAAATGCTCACAAAAAATGCTTAGTAACTCAATTTCCCCCTATTTAAAAGTGTTGTAAAATTTAGGGTGTTACACTTTAAAATAGGTATTCGATGTATGACTATGATATCAATTGTTATTTGGTAATGTGATGGGATGATCACCTGGGACTATCATGTTATACTTCGAATCTATGGATTTCCATTTGAGGAAATTAGGATCATTTCACATGGTTAGTTAGATACCACTTGGAATCACTTGCAAAACACAAACACTAGATACCTCATGAGATCAACATTACATGCAAGGCTCTAGTACCACTTGAAAACAAAAACAAAGCATATCTAACTATCATCCTTTGCATGCTACTTTTTCATTTCATCATTCAAACCTACAACTGGCATACACCACACAAGCAAATATATAGAATTTAAACTTGACAAATGCAAGCAAGCATATGTGAATGCACATTCAAATGCATCATACAAGTCCATGAGCTTGCTCCCCCTACTTGTGTGCTCAAATTTTAATTGATCCCCTTACTTTTGTATTTCTACCCCTGTGTCAAAGATCTCTCCCTTTGTTATCTTTTCCCTATCTTTGTGCACTAATTTCTCCCCCTTTGTCATCAATGACCACAAAGGTTCAATTTTAGATAGGTTAAGATTATCAATGTCAATCAATGGGGTGAGGATCATTTTCCCAAATTTGGTCCAATCTAGAACACTTGCCAAAAATATTTAACTTGGTTTGATCCAAGGACAACCTTCTTCACACCTCATTTCAAGGGTTATCTTGACCATATTGAGTTAAACACTTATAGCTCATTTTCTAGATCAAACACTAGGTTCACAAGTCCACAAACATGTCATATGCTATCACTAGATCAAGTTAAGCATAGAAGCAATAGTGGTACCATACAAGCATCAAATTCATTTGATTTTCATGAATGAGCCTAAAAACATGAGGAATGACTAGATGCACTAAACAAGTCCTTAGCAAAGAATGTATGCATGCCAATCAATTTTTAGCTAGTATTGCTCGAAGGAGAGGCATGTCATATTAGTGGGGGTGCATCAACACATATTTGAGAAATCCAATATGTTCAACTCATTCCTTAGCTTGCAAAACCTTTTCTCTTCAAGTGGCTTGGTGAATATATCGACAAGTTGATCTTTGGTTCCCACACTCTCAATGCAAATGTCCCCTTTTTGTTGATGGTCTCTAATGGAATGGTGGCGGACATCAGTGTGATTTGTTCTTGCTTGTTGAACCGGATTGTTGGTGAGCTTGATAGCACTCTCATTGTCACATAGCAATGACACTTTCTTGAACTTGATTCCAAAGTCATTCAAGGTGGCCTTCATCCAAAGAATTAATGCGCAACAACTACTGGCGGAAATGTATTCAGCTTCAATGGTTGATAATGCAACACTATTTTGCTTCTTTGATGACCATGTGTTGGGGACCAATAGTAGGGTACCCAAAGAGGAGGAGCTAATGGTCATCAATGTTGATTCATCTGACTACATCTCCAACCGACCCCTAGGCATGTAGGCTCCACCTCGCCCGACCCTTGAGGGCAGGCTCTGTCTCACCCAACACCAAGGCCATGGGCTTTGCCTTGCCCGACCCTAAGGCCATAGGCTCTGCCTCACCCGACCCTGGGGGGCGGGCTCCGTCTCACCTGATCCCAAGGACGTAGGCTTTGCCTCGCCTGACCTCGAGCTCCGCCTTGCCCGACCCTAAGGATGCGGGCTCCGCCTTGCCCGACCACTAGGGGTGGGCTCCTCCTCACCTGACCTCTAGGTCGGGGGTTCTATCTTGTCCAACCCCTCAGGCATGGCTCCTAACGCAAGCCCATATCGCCACCAACCACTATGGGACAGAAAGCACAATCCAAGGTCAAACTTTTGCATTGTGTAGGGAGCCAGCACATCTCAACATGACCCATGCCTATGACATGTCACTCTAGGGAACTGACATCACCAACAGTGATGGACGCGTGGTCACAATGCTGCCTACTCCCTGTACGGCCACTGACCAGCACGCTAGTTCACCACGTCGCCCGTCGGGGTGGAATGGGACATCACAACCCGGTGATAATGCTAGGGCATGGCATCAGTGGCGAATAGGCACCCGGTGTGGAGCCATCCCTGTCCCCATCTACAGTGTCGATGGGACCCGCACAAAGGAAAAGAAAGGCCCGGTGGTCCTAAAAGCCTTCCTCTCCTTGCCTCTTCTCCCTCTTTCTCTCTGTGTAACCTGTTCTTCCCCTTCATCTATAAAAGGGGAAGCAGGATGTCCTAGGAAGAGGGTGGTTCACCACTCTACATGGGTGTAGACATCAAAACACATGCCCTAACACACCTTAGGAGCACACGCACATTAGAGACTTAGGACCTATCCCTCTCTCGCTCATTTGTAACCCCTACTACAAACTTTCAGTGCTAGTAACATGAGCAGCAGCGACGAACTAGATGTAGAGACTTTCTGCCTGAACCAGTATAAACCTCATATCCTCTAAGCACACCATTTGCGCCAGACGAACAATACTAGAAATTTACTCACCGGTGGTAGCCTAAAACACCGACCGTTGGCACACCAGGTAGGGGCTTTTTGCATGTCTCGATGTCCACATGAAGCCTTGGATGTCTAGTCACAGCATCAGCTGGGTCCCAAGCGTGCACGTGCACTTCGGGAACCTGGTCTTCATCGTCATGATGGAGGGTGAGTTCATGCAGGCTCCCATCACCGTCCAACCTCTCCACTCCACCAGCCTCGATGCGATCGCTGAGGTGCTTGAGGAGCTACAGCTGCACACACCAGAGGCCCGTGACTCTAGGAGCGACTAGCTCCTCGGCTTCAATTATGGGAGGCTAGAGCGCTAGCTCGGTGCCTTCCTAGGACTCTGACCATCCCAAGACGACCTAGGTCAACTTGCCTTCTCCTTTTCCAATGTCATGATGCAGCTAGCCGAGGGAGAGCCGCTCTCCCCAAAATACCTCATCCAGAGTGCCCTACTAATGCTCCCATCCGGTCTCCACAATGCTGCAGAGATTGTTGGCCACCTTATGGCGCAATGCATGCCTCCATCCCCCGCGAATGACGAGTTCGTGGGGATGACCGAATATGTCATGAAATCTTTCCACGACCTCCTCATGGGAGAACCGAGGTCACCCTTTGACTCTGACTCCAACAAGGGGAGCCATCACCCTTCTTGTGAATGTTTCATGGCAGGTACCCCCGAAGGATACGTCAAAAGCATCCACGAGGGAGAGGCTACCCTAATGAATGACCTCAATGACAAGGTCGAGGGGGATGCAGGGGCCCCACCTCGCTTGTGGGTAGAGCAGCTGAAGGCCCAGCACCAAGAGATTGAGGAAGCATGGCTCTAGCTCGAGTAGGAACATGTGAAGCTCGAGCGAGAGATTGAGCACCATGGAGATGGTGGGCATGCACACACTGTGGCCCGTGATGTGAACTAGAGAATCATCGAGGATGATGAAGCCCTCCCACACTTCACCCAAGCAAGCCAGAACATTGATGCTGTGCGTGGCCTTGCTCTGAGGGCTTCTGGGGCCACGATGCCTGAGGATCGTCGGGCCCATCATGAGATTCGTAAGCTACTCGAGCATGCGGTGGTGCAGCAGACGAAGAGCTCACTGTCCTAATGATGTGAGCTCGACACCAGCCAGCGCACACCATTAGAGCGACCCAACAAGGACATGTCGGTCCACTAGGCGCAGCAAGGCGGTAGGCCACGCATCGTAGTCCTAGTGGATGAACATCTCGGCCTCCACCACAACACGCGTGACACCCTCGATGCTCGTAGGCGTACCCACAGAGATGTGAGGGAGGAGGCTAGCCGTGGCTACCACCCTCATCATAGCGGATGCTACGACAACAGCGAGGATCGAAGCCCGAGCCCTAACTTGCTGAGACCTTACGCCTTTGGCCAACACATCCTCAATGACATCTTCTCACTGCGGTACCAATCGCCGACTAACATCCCAAAATACTTTGGGGAAATGAACCCCAAACTCTAGCTCGAGGATTATCAGCTTGCTTGCCAAGCCAGTGGAGCGGAGAATGATGATTTCATTATCCGCAACCTTCCATTGTTCCTCGCCGATTCGGAGCAAACGTGGTTGGAACACCTTCTACCCAACTAAATCTAAAGTTGGGCGGACCTAAAAGACAACTTTGTGGGAAACTTCTAGGGCACATACACACGTCCTAGGAACCCATGGGATCTCAAAAACTATAGATAGAAGTCTAGGGAAACTCTTCATGGGTACATCTAGTGCTTCTCCCGGTAGTACAACGAGCTACCCAATGTCACCGACATCGACATCATAGGATCCTTCTTGTCTAGGACCACCTATGAGTCCCTAGTTCACAAGCTAGGATGTAAGGGCCCATGAACCACCAAGGAAATCCTTGACATCACCACCAGCCACGCCTTAGGCAAAGAGGTGTTGGAGCAATTTTCGACCGCCTCAAAGGAAAGGCAAAACGGGACAAGGATGCCAATGAAGGCACCTCCAACCATCCCAACAAGAAGAACAAGCAGCCGCCCGAGAGCTCGCTCATGGCCACTGCAAACTGCAAGGGTGTTGGAAGCCCACCAAGGGTACCTCAGACCACTTCGAGAAGCTGCTCAAAGGGCCATGCCTGAACCATGCTTTCCCCATCAAGCACCTATACAAGGACTATGTCCTTATGAAGCTGTTCTTGTCTAGAGGCTCCAACAAGGGGGAGCATAGGAAGGAGCCCAAGCTGACCACGAATGACACTGAGGGGAAGGACAATGGCTTTCTAACACTAGATGGCTGCCTCATGATCTTTGGAGGGTCGGCGGCCTATGACTCCAAGCGCTACCAAAAGCTTGCACGCCACGAGGTCTATACGGCCGAGCCAGCCATGCCTACTTTCCTCGGATGGTCAAAGTCCACCATAACCTTTGATCGGACCAACCACTTAGAAAAGCATCCCATAGCCAGGAAGATATCCGCTCGTTGTCGACCTAATCATTGACACAAAGTGGCTCACCAAGGTGCTGATAGATGGAGGCAGCGGCCTCAACATCATGTACGTCGAAATGCTCGACACCATGGGCATCGACTGATTGTGCATCCAGCCAACCGGGGTGCCTTTCCTTAGCATCGTGCTAGGAAAGCAGGTCATGCCACTTGGGTAGATTGATCTGCCTATCACCTTTGGGGATCTGACCAATTACAGGACCGAGACCCTTACCTTCGAGGTGGTCAGGTTCCACAGGACCTACCATGCCATCCTAGGTCGTCCATGCTATGCGAAGTTCATGGCCATCCCCAACTACACCTATCTAAAGTTGAAGATGCTGGGTCTGTATGGGGTCATCACCGTTGGCACCTCCTTCCAACATGCCTATGAGTGCGAGATCGAGTGCTGTGAACATGCCATGGCAATTGTCATCTCCAGAGAGCTTGCGTCCATTAGGGAGGGGGTCATCGAAGAAGCACCCAACCCCAAGTGGTCGACTAGGTCTTTCGAGCCTATAGAGGGTGCCAAGGAGGTCCTCATAGACCCCAGCAGCTCTGAAGGCAAAGTGGTGCGCATTGGCACCACACTTTCCTCTAAATAGGAAAGCACGCTCGTCGACTTCCTCCCCACCAACAGAGATATCTTTGCGTGGAGACCCGCAGACATGCTAGGCATTCTAAGAGAAGTCGCTGAGCATGCCTTGAAGATCAAGCTAGGCTCCAAGCCAGTGAAGCAGCGCCTACGTCGCTTCGACGAGGAGAAAAGTAGGGCCATCGTCAAGGAGATTGCGAAGCTTTTGATGACTGGGATCATCAAGGAAGTATACCACCCCGAGTGGTTAGCCAATCCTATTCTTGTATGAAAAAAGAGTGGGAAATAGAGAATGTGTGTTGACTACATGAGTCTCAACAAAGCATGTCGAAAGGATCCATTTCCTTTGCCACGCATAGACAAAGTAGTCAACTCGACCTCAAGGTGCGAAACCCTTTGCTTCCTTGATGCATACTCTGAGTACCATCAAATCATGATGAAAGAGTCCGACTAGCTCATGACATCTTTCATCACCCCATTTGGATTGTTCTGCTATGTCACAATGCCACTTAGTCTGAAGGGGCTACATACCAGCATTGTATGCTCAAGTGTTTTGGGGACCTCATCGGGTGAACCATTGAGGCCTACGTGGATGACATCATGGTCAAGTCCAAACGGGCTGACTAGGTCATAGCAAACCTAGAGTAGACCTTCATGAAACTCCGAGCAAATGACATTAAGCTCAACCCTGAGAAGTGCATTTTTGGGGTCCTAAGGGGTATGCTGCTGGGTTTTATCATCTCCGAGCATGGCATCGAAGCCAACCCGAAGAAGATCTTGGCCATCACGAGGATGGGCCCGATTCAGAACATAAAGGGGGTACAATGAGTTACAAGGTGCCTCGCCATGCTCAGCCACTTTATCTCGTGCCTCGGCGAATGAGGTATCCCCCTCTATTGGCTCCTAAAGAAGGCCAACCATTTTGAATGGACGCCCAAGGCCTAGGAACCACTTGACGCAATCAAGCGGCTTCTGACTAAGGCCCCGATCTTGGTCCCTCTAATCGATGGGGAACCGCTTCTGCTCTTCATCATGGCCACCACACAAGTGGTCAGCGCTGCCCTGGTGGTAGAGCGAGAAGAAGAGGGACATGCTCTCAAAGTGTAGTGTCCCATGTACTTCATTAGCGAGGTCTTGTCTGATTCCAAGACCCGCTACCCCCAAATCTAGAAGCTCCCATAGGTATGAGTCGGCAGTGATACGTATCACCGCCGGTTATCTCAAAACCGTTGGTGAAGGTCCTGGTGGTGAATAGACTTTCTATAGTAGTGCAAGTTCATAAATCTTAGGGTCCCATGTTGGAATAGTTTAGCACCCTTCTCATTCATGCCCATTGCTAACTCGGTTAGTGCCCAGAAATGAATAAGATTGGTTTGAACCTTGATCTATCTTAGTATCTTAACCATTGATATCCTCTCTCCACTTTCTATCATCCAATGTTGGTTTTTATCATACGATGATCTTGATTCTTAGATATTACACTCATGCTCCTTGTGAAAATTTATACCTTGGAATACTCCCTGGTGAAAGCTACATTAACAACCATGCGCTTGTGGTTTTATCTGTTTGCCACTTTAGTGTGAACACCATAGTATTTTGGTCTATTGATGACTATTATTTGGTTTATATTTTCCAAGTATTTTTACCCACTCACAATCTCCCTACAATAAAGAGGTGTTCTCAAGAGAACATCACTCATTATGCTTCCCTAATGAAGGGAGCTAAAGCACTCAAATTAAGCAGTGGTCTCAACATGGCTACAACAACTTGATTGGGAAGGACTCTAGGGCTACTAAGATGATGACCCACGACTATGATTTCAAAGGACACAACTGCCCCTTGGTTATAGGAGTTTACACCAACTTGTTACATGAGGCCTAGATATAAATACACCTTGATCTAACGGGTTCAATTGTAACCGGCTAGGCAACCAATCTATAAATCGATTAGGATAGGATCTCTCTATAACCCTACCTCAAACTATATAAGGTAGGGTAGGGAGATCCATGATTGGTATCTATTCCCTTAGCAATTGCATATGATGCACTATCAAAAAAACCCATGAACATAAGACATAGTGTGTTACTACCTCATGAGTGCTTGAACTTATCTAAACTCTATGTCCCATGTGTCACCACCTCATTTTGATACTCGTACATCACCCATAATCATTGTCTAGTGACAAACGCCAACAAAAGGCTTAGTACAGAGGGAAGTAAATGAATACAAGGCTTTGGGATGTTACTACTCCAGTCCAAGGAGATAAAGTCATCGAGGCTATTGGTGTAGCATGTTGATGATCTACATTGGCTAGGTAGTGGTGGAAGATGGCTTTTGGAGGTGGCTGTTGATCTATCCTATCCTTCTTAATTACTTCTTGCCTTATGAGGGGTGAAAGTGAATGGGCCAAATCTTGTATCGACCATTTTTGTTCTATATTATGATACTATTTTTGACCATTTATGAATTTAGCTAAACATAAAAAAATTGTCATTTTCAACCATTTTTTTACTCATTAATTACTAAAATGTACAAAAAATCCCCTACCGACCATTTTTGTTATCTACATTGCAATACCATTTTTGATAATTTCCAAGGAGTGGGGAGGGCAGACAAAGGTAGAGAGGGTTCTTAGAGTGGAGAGGTAGAGATCCCGAGTTAGCAAATGGGAGCCATGAGAGGGTTACGTGGTATTCACTACTACAAAAACAATTTTGAGATATAGCCCCATTTATTATAGAGGCAAGCTAAAAAGGCTCCGATTTCCAAAAACAAGGACCATTTTTTTCAAGATGTTTGGAAAATGGACATCATTTTCCAAAAATGAGAAACTCACCATAGCTTATATAAATTCATATGCCTTATAAGAGGACTATGTCTTAAGAGGCCTGCTTCTATTAATAGGCCCAAGGCCTAGTCAGACCATTTTAAACCTAACCCTGACTTTAAACGACACCCTCCAATCACCCCTTAGGCTCAAACTTGTCATGGCCACTCTCTACCCTCTCCGCCTCTCTATCCTACTACCATCACATACCAGTCCTCCCCTCCTCCTTCATTCCCATCCCTAAATCAGTTGCCAGTGCCTTCCCTCCACATAGATCCAACATCAACCTCAAGCTGTGCCATTACTTCGAACTCGAGTGGCACCCAAAATTAGAGCGTCGCACTGGCCTCCATCCTTGGCCTCGACCTTGAGCGATGCCTCAACCTCCACTCTCGACGTCCATCTCAAGAGATGACCAACATCTACCCCCATCCTCAACCTCAAGCGGTGCCTTGGCTTCAGCCTCAAGTAGCGCCCACAGATCCGGCATGGGGGTGGTGGATCTAGCATGGGGGAGGTGGATTTGGTGGTGAACAAAGCCAATCCCTCTTCCATTGGATTTGATCATTGCAACGTTAGTGAGCTACTCACGGATGCGACGGCAAGCTCTCCTCTTTGGATTCAGCAAGGTTAGTGCATGGAAGATTATTCTAGTGGGCTTGACAACAGGCCCACCAAGCCCCCTATTTTTTTGTAAGTTATCATGTGTTAGGTTTGGGGTGATATGGGCTAGGTTGGACCTATCCAAGTTTTTTAGGTTGGGTTGGACCTATCTCATGTTTGGTTGATAAGGCTAGGTCCATCCTATTTTTTTGTTTGGTATGAAGAATCTATAGTGGTGTGATGGAACACTAACACATAACGAACGTTTGGTAGCCTCCCGTCCTCCTTCCTTCTACCTGTGTTTGCTTAATTTGCACATGCCACCAAGCCTTGTGCGCCACTCGCCCAATCCCGTGCCACCCAGATGCGACCCACATGGCACAAACTCATATGGACGCTTGGTTGATGCCACTTTGGCCACGTTGCTGCTCACGCTTGCTTGCGGCCGCTAGTGCTTGCAGTGCGGCCACCTTGCAATGCTACAGCGCCAGTCATCCACCTTGTGCCCTACCTCTGCCGTCCACACATGCGAGAAGAAGTGGGTTAGCTCTGTCCCTTAGTCTTGGCCGGACGTGGCTGACCCACTTCTCAACAGAATATTTCATGCTAGGTTCAACTCATTCTACTCAGTCCTCGATCCAGACATTAGCAATAGAGGGTTTGCTCCAACCCAACCCAACCCAACCTATTTGGACCCCTAAGCCAAATATGCGCTTACACACACAAGTGTGAACCCCGCCTATCTTATATCTCTAATAATTACAAGAGACCTTAAATTAGAGGTAGCCAACCACTCTGCTCCTGAAAATATATTCTGTCCACCTCTGATAATGCATCCTATAGTGGTGTCTAGAGCTTTTTTTTACCAAAACAGGAGGGGTGGGGTCCCCCAACTGTGCTTTATTAGGATAAAAGAGCAAATCCAATACAAAGCCTCAAGAAACAAAAAAGGAGAAAATGAAAATGAGGAAAATTACACATAAGCTTCTAGCCATAAATCTATTTGAGGTTGGTATCTTCCTTTTGCTCTTAGGATAACCAATGCAAACTCTTCTTCAAAGATGGATTTGCAACATTGAATCAAGGCTAGCATATTCCTGAACACGACATCATTTTGAATTGTCCAGATGGACCATCACATAGTGATCACAATTTCCATGAAGAAAGGTAACTGATCTGGTCTTTGAGACTAACAATGACTTGCAAGAAATCAATATGTGCTGATATGAAAAGGTTTAAGGTGTTCCAGCAGGCTAAGGCAAAGGGACAGTCCACAAGTAGATGAAGCAATGTTTCTTTAGTACTACTTACACAATGGACATAGCTGTAATCTTGGAGAAGCTTATTTCAGACTAACAATGACTTGCAAGAAATTAGTATGTGCTGATATGAAAAGGTTTAAGGTGTTCCAGCAGGCTAAGGCAAAGGGATATTCCACAAGTAGATGAAGCAATGTTTCTTCAGTACTACTTACACAATGGACACGACTGTAATCTGGGAGAAGCTTGTTTCTACACCAAAGTAAGTTGCGAGTGCTGAGCCGGTCTTTGAGCACTAACAAGAAGAAGAACTTGCGCTTGTTCTGACAAGAAGATTTCCAAAGCCATCGAAAGGCTTGATGGACAGTTCTATGACTAGTTAAGAGTCTATAAGCTTTGCTTGAGGAGAAGCTGAGGAGCCCCAAAGTTAAGACCACTGATCAGGATGCTACTGATGGTAGACTTGATAGGATCATCTAGCCATAGATCTAGCATGTATACTGACATTTGGGATAAATAGCTAGTCCTAGAATAAGAACTAGTATGGGATTTACAAATAGAGTGAGAGAGAGGGGTTGCGGAGGTGCAAACCATCGGCCGCCTTCGTAGAAGACGAGCTTACCATGGCGTGCTTGTCGGTGATGTGGTGAGGTCCAGCGGTGAAGTCAAGGACATAGTGGCAGTGGCGGTGGTGGCTGGTGGCAGTCTTCCCATTAAGGGCAATGCCCCCTCACTAGATCGGCTTAGGGTTTAGGGACTATAGGTGGGGCGTCTGGTGGCTCAAGTGATTCTCGTGCCTTGTGCCCCGGCCCCCACCTCCCTTTTTATAGCGCTGTGCGATGGGGGCCCACCAACCATGGAGCGGTTGGGCGCTCCCGATCAAGGCACGGATCAAGGGCCCAATTGGCCATTGGGCCAATTAGTGGAGATCAATCTAACGTTCTCCCCCTTTGAAGGGTCGAGATGGCGACTAGAGGGGGGGTGAATAGTCTTTTCTAAAACTTAATCGCGTCGGCTAACCGATACAAATGCGGAATTTAAACTAACGGTCTAGCCAAGACTACACCCCACTATATATGTTCACTAGCACCTTGCAAAGATAACAATTAAGCAATAAAGGTGCCGGGCTTCTCCTAAATAATTCTAGGAGCAAGGTTACACAAACCTATGCCACTAGTACTTTAAGTGACAAGGGAGCTCCTACACATGCTAGTAAGCAAAAGCACAAAGCTAACTAAGCTCACTAGCAATGCTCAATAACAAGGCAACCAATGCCTAATTAGAGAGCGCAAATACTTAGTTACACAAACTAAGCAATGTGACTAACAAGGTTACTAAAACCAAATTAGCCATGCAAGGGAGCTACTTCTATGCTACACAAGCAAGAAGGTAATTAGCAAGCTACACAAGCTATCTAATTACAAGAGCAACTACACAAGCTTAATATGTATAAAAGTAATTGCAAGCTTGTGTAATGGGGATGCAAACCAACGGGAAGAACAAGGTTGACACGATGATTTTTCTCCCGAGGTTCACGTGTTTGCCAACACGCTAGTCCCCGTTGTGTCGACCACTCACTTGGTGGTTCGGTGGCTAATTAGCATCACCCGCTAAGCCCGCACGTCGGGCGCCGCAAGAACCTACCCCTTGAGTGAGGGTAGCTCAATGACACGCTTTACTAGAGTTGCTCTTCGCGACTCCCGTGGGGCGAGCACAATGCCCCTCACAAGCACTTCTCCGGAGCGCCGCACAAGCTTCTTGCGCGCTTCGACGGAGACCACCACCAAGCCGTCTAGGAGGTGGCAACCTCCAAGAGTAACAAGCACCACCGGCTTGCAACTCGATCACCTAGTGCCACTCGATGCAACCTCACGATGCAATCGCACTAGAATCGCTCACTCACACAATCGAATGATCACTATCAAGTATGTGTGTGATGGAGGGCTCCCAAGCACTCACAAGCATGGACACTAAGTCCCTTGAGGTGCTCTTCCCCAGCCATGGCCGAGGGCCACTTCTATTTATAGCCCCAAGGGCTAAACTAGCCGTTACCCCTTCACTGGGCAACGGTCGGGACGACCAGACGCTCCGGTCGTGTTGACCGAACGCTGGACCTCAGCGTCTGGTCGCTCACAGACGACCACATGTCCTGGTTTCAACGGTCACTTGACCTGACCGGACGCTCCAGCTTCAACTGACCGGACGCTGAACCCCCAACGTCCGGTCGTTTCCAGTAAGCTCCCGAGCATGACCGGACGCGTCCGGTCGAACGTGATCGGACGCAGCCAGCGTCCGGTCACTCTCCAGCTACTGCGTCACCGTATGTCAGCGCGACCGGACGCAGCCTGCCAGCGTCCGGTGCATTCAGATCCAGTGTTCGGTCAGTTGACCGACGCCAACATCTTTGCGACCAACTCGTTTTCACTTCTAACTTCTTCACCCTTGCTCCAATGTGCTAACCACCAAGAACTTGCATCCGGCGCAATAGAAAATAGGCATTCCATTTTCCCGAAAGCGCCGAATCCCGCCTCGCAAGCTCGGTGGGAGGGAGAGAGGGACCCAAACCCATCTCACCCTTGCAAACACCACCTCCTTTATAAATGTGCCAACACCAACATGTGTATGTGTGTTAGCATTTTCACAATCATTTCCCAAAGGATGTTAGCCACTCAACTTGCCACGCCACTCGATCCTAGCGACAATGCAAAGTTAGATCACTCGAGTGGCACTAGATGACCGATATGCAAACAAGTTTGCCCCTCTTGATAGTACGACCATCTATCCTAAACCCGGTCATAAACTTCTCTACACACCTATGACAGGTGAAATGAAATGCTCTAGGTTATACCTTTGCCTTGCGCATTCCATTCCATCTCCTTCAATGTCGATGCAACACATGCACCAACACGATCAACAATGATATGATCCACTTCATATCATCACATGATCATATTGGTTCATCGATCTTGACTCTACTTGCTCTTCACCGTTGCCATCGTCCATCGGCGCCAAGTCTTGCTCAAGCTTCACCACCACGCGGTCCATCACTCCAAAGCCTTCGACTTGCCCTTCACGCTTGCAACCGGTCCATCAAGCCAAGTCTTGTCTTGATCTTCTCCACCTTGATCACATGACTCAATGTCATGTCTCATGTGCAATAAGCTCCTTCATCATCACATGTGTGAGCTTTGCAACATCTCCAAGCCATTTTCACCTCCATGGCATATGTTGCTCACACACATGTACCTGTGGACTAATCACCTATGTATCTCACATAAACACAATTAGTCCACCTAAGTTGTCACTCAATTACCAAAACCAAACAAGGACCTTTCAATCTCCCCCTTTTTGGTAATTGATGACAACTCTACAAAGATATAGAAATTAAGCTCTTTTGAATTCGTGTTGCTTGCCCAAGCAATTTTACCATGTGAAAATGATTTTGGACAAGTACCACAAACCTGAAATGGTAGTATTAGCTCCCCCTACATATGTGCTAGAGTATTCGACTTTAAGTTTGCACATATGCATAGATTAAAAGTGTGGGAGAGTAAATACTACAAAATAATGCTAAGGTGTATAGAATAAACCTTTGAAGCATGTACCAATCGTAGTTGCACCTTTAAGTTCATCCTTAGCACCATGGTTAGCTAGATATCACTTGATAATAAAACACTAGATACCTTGTGAGATCAACATTTAAAAGCAAGGTACTAGCATTACTTGAAGAGCATACCAAGTGTCTAGCTATCATCCTATGCATGCTAGTTATCAAATCATCATCCAAGTTCTACAACTAGCATACACCACACAAGCATGCATATTGAATTTGAAAACTTATGCAATGCAAGCAAGCACATGATTATGCACATATCAAATGCAATCAATCAAAGTTCATGAGCTTGCTCCCCCTACTTGTGTGCTTTTCTTGTCCAAGACTTGTGATCCATTCTTTTCTCCAATGTTGTTCCCTCTTTGTCCATGTCCATGTCCAATCTTCTAAGCTTTCATATCTTATCTCTCCCACTTTTACAATCTTCTCCCCCATATCTTTGTACAACTTCTCCCCCTTTGTCATCAATTTCCATAAAAGGTATGCTTCTCATTGATGCAAAGGTGTGCTCTTTGGGGTAGATGGTTGAGACTTGAATCGTGCATTTTTGATGGACATTACTTGATTGTTGGAATGACACTACATGTAGATACCATTTAGAATTTGTAACTTGTATTACTTGTATCTTATCATTCAATGCATGGGTCATCCATTTTATGCACTTAAGCTCTTGTAGGTGAGGGATGCATTCTCTATTTGATGATCACTTAAAGTTGAGGATCACTTGTGGAACCATCGTCTACTATGTATAGATACCACTTGTAGGAAGTGAATACCATTTGAAAGAATCTTCTAGTATGGAACCACTTATTTGATTTATCAATAAAGACCATTTCTTGAACATTTTCTATTTTCATGAGTACCACTTATAGGATATCACTTGTGAGTTAAAACATACTAACTAGATATCCATTTGCATTGTTGTCTTGTGCTTGTACTCTTATCACTATCATGAGCTTCTATGATTGACTTGAACTAAATTGTTTTGCCTAAGCTTCCAAGTCCGGTTTGAACCAATGACAAGCTTCTTCACACCTCTTTTAAGGGTTATCTTGTCAATGTTGTACTTGTCACTTGTTTAGCAATCCAAATTAAGTCAAGTACTTGGGATCACTAGCTCATGAACAAATTCATGTACTAACCACTAGATCAAGTAATCATTCAAACAATAGTGGTAGGCTATGAATTTAAACATTTCATTTGTAATGCATGATCCTATGAAGCATGTACTATATGCACTAACCGCATACTAGTAGGGGATGAAATGATCATGCACATTACAATGATACCTTTGCTATGTTGGAGTAGAGGATAGTCACATAGATTCCAATTCATTACTCCAATAGCAATGTGAAGTCCAATTATAAGCTTGGTGAAGACCAATAAATACCAATTTGAATCTCATTCTTCACCCATATGAAATGAATACCACTTATGATCAAGTGCACTTTCTTGTTGTGGTTGACTTGCTTTATCTTTTGATCTTTGCTTGCATGAGAGTATCAATTTGAGAATGCCACTTGAAATATCATGATTAGCTCTCTTTTGGGTGTTGCTTGCTTTTCTTGATCAACCCTTTTGATTGCTTCAACTAAGCATCTTAAATGTTCCTCGGATCACCACTTCCATGTTAGCCTTCCAAGTACCACACTTGGTTTACCTACACATAGGTGGCAAGCCCCTACACTAGGGAGAAGTGACCTCTTTCCAAGAATCATTCTTGACACTCACTTGAAATAACTTGATTGATTGATCCAAGTGATGGACTTAACTTGATGAGTAACCTTGATTCCTTCTTTAAGTCCTTTTCTTTCTTCTTGTTTAAGTTCTTTTCTTTCTACCAAATGATTTCCAATAGTCACTAGAACTTAAACTTCATCTTCATCTTGAGTTTGATCTTGATCTTCTAATTTGAGTACCAAAAGTGTGCAAAGTACACTTCTCAATCAAATGGCCTTGTACTCTTTTCTTGTCATGCTTCTAGATCATCTCAAAACCAAACTTAGGTACCTCAATCACTTGTAAACATGTTTCCAACTTAAGGACCTTTCAATCAAAGTGACTCTAGATCAATCCAATACTTGTCACTTTTATGGAAGATTCTGTACTCTCCAAAGAACTAAGCATATCTCTCAAAGTACAAATCCAAATACCACAAAATTTAGTGGAGATGAGCTTCACTAAGTTATCTGGCAGCCATAAAAATTTTAGCTTCATTTGATCTCATATGACTGCCAAAATTTTAATTCTTCCGCCACTGCTACATGCTGAAAACTGCTGCACTATAGCTGACAAGAACCACTCCAAAACTGAAGCATTTCTTATCCAATTTTCATGAGATTTCTACAGCATCTTATACCCTAAGTCTAGAGCATGTATACCAATTTTCAAGCCAATCCAATAAGATTTGATCACTCAAACATGGCTATGATCACAGCTAGCTCAGATTTTGAATATAGGACAGATTTCAAGCAATTGAGCTATACTTCATCAAATATGAATCAAACTTGATACTAACTTGTTTGAATACTTCCATAAGACATATATCCATTCAAATCACTTACTAAATGTCATCTCATGAATTTATCCAATACAAATCAATCCAAACTTGATTACTAAGCAATTATCCATTCAAACATCTCATAGCAAGCAACATTGCATATTTATCTAATTCAATCAACTCATATGCACCCAAATGAAATGATCAACTAGAGATATACCTTGGTTAGCTCATGATCATCCAACTAGCAAGCTTCAACTTAATTATTTGCAAGTCATCAAATATTTCCAATGAATCACCATCAACTTGAATTATAGCACTTGTATGTTGATAGCACTTGGACTTCATTCAATTTGTCATGGCATTGGGATAATGATCATCACTTAGCAATACTTGGCTCAACTACATGATCAACAAGATGAATATCATTTGAACCAAGCCTCCAATGCCGATGGGACCTACAATCAATCATCCACTTTTTGATGGTACCCAAACAAGTTTGGGTCCTCTCAAGTTAGGAGCAATATACTTAGGCGTAGCCTTAGTATGAATAGCGGGATGTTTTGCAATTGCAACCAATGAGGTACCATTGCCATCCTTTCTAAGCATATCATGATCATCAATTGAAATAGGCTTAGAAATTTTACCTAGGGGACATGAATGTGCCATGTGTCCCCTTTCCCGGCATGAGTAGCACTTTCTCTTAGCTTGAGCCTTCTCTTCTTTGCTCATGTGGTGCTTCTCATTGCCTTGCCTCTCATGGGTTGCTTGAGCCTTCTTCTCAAGCTTGTTAGGACACTTAGAGGCAAAGTGTCCCGTACTTCCACACTTGAAGCACTTGATGTGAGCATAGACTTTCTTCTCATTGTCATTCTTGCTCATCATCTTGGCATCTTGAATTTGCATTGGATGCCTTGCCTTTCCACCCCTTCTTGTTTTCTTCTTCTTGATCATCAAATCATCACCATCATGTTGGTTGATCTTGATTTGCTCTTGGGGTGTCTTCTCTTGCTCAACTTGTGGCTTTGGTTGAGGCTTCACTTGTTGCTTCACCAATTCCTTGGTTGGGCACATCGAGGTAAGATGACCCCAAGTGCCGCACTTGAAGCACTTGACATGCTTAAGCCTCTCTTCTTCTTTTAGCTTCTTGAGCTTCTCGATGTTAGGGCAACCATTTGCAAAGTGTCCCACTTCATGACACCGGAAGCACATGGTATGAGAGAGCTTTCTTTGTTGTAGCTTCTTCATCTTTCTTTCTCTCTTCATTTTGCCCTTTGTCATCTTCTTTTCGAAGCCAAGGCCACACTTGTCACCATAGTTTCTTTGAGTCTTCAACATATGCTCAAAGGTGACTTGAGAGTTGTAGCACCTCTCTAACTTGTTGCTCAATTTCTTCACTTCATTTTTGAGCTCATTGTTCTCCTTCAAAATGTTAGTCTCACAAGACATAGAAGTAGAACAAGCATATATATGTGAAGAGCATGGCATATCTAATAAATCATCGCAAGAGGTGGATACATGCTTCTTGTCTACATCACAAGGGTTAGCAACAACATGTGATTGATCATTTGACCCATGTGATGAGCTCTCATTATTTTTAAGTTTCTTTGTAAATATTTTAATGAGAGAAGCTTGTTTTTCTAATAATTCATCATGAGATGCAAGTAGTGTCTCATGATTCAATTTAAGCTCATCAAGTGGAGATTTATAAGCATTATTTAATTTCTTATGTTCTTCACAAGAGTTCTTTAGAAATGAGTTTTCATTTTCTAATTTCAATGTTTTAGCTTTCTCATTTTCTAAAGACATGGTCATGCTAGCAAGTCTACTAACAAGCTCATCATATGAATCAACATGATCAACCACATCATCATTTGATACCTTAGTGTCACCTTGTGACATGAAGCAATGTGGTGATGTAGTTGGAGAGCTTGTAGTAGCATCTTCATCATGGCTTGAGCATGAACCATCATCACCATCAAGTGTGGATGGGGTAGCATCATCACTTGCAACACTTGTGGCATCATCATCAACCTTGTCAAGTGAACTTGTAGTGGATTGATCATCATCATCCTCACTTGACAATGAGGTGGAGCAATCTTCCACAATCACTAAATTGTGGTTATGCTCAACACACTCATGTGTCTCCTTCTTGGGCTCATCCTCCTTCTTGAATTTTCCATCATCCCATGTGGAGGAATCACCGAAGATGTCCTTGATGGAGTCCCATATCTCACGAGCGGTCCCCTTGTAGTTTACTTGCTTCATCAAATCAAAATGTAAAGCATCCAATAGAAAACAACAAGCATTTGCATCAAGTTCATAGAGGACTCTTTGAGCTTTGGTTAGAGTTCTATGATCCAAGACATGGGAGAGACCACTAGTGACAACCCACCAAAATTTAGGTCCCTTTGCACGAAAATGATCAAGCATATGATTTTTCCAAAGTGCAAAGTTGGTGCCATTAAAAATGTGATTCTCACAATCATCTAGCCCATTAGACGCCATCCTCTCGGGTCGGTGAAGACCACAAATGAGAGACCGGTCTCTGATACCACTTGAAGGGTCGAGATGGCGACTAGAGGGGGGGTGAATAGTCTTTTCTAAAACTTAATCGCGTCGGCTAACCGATACAAATGTGGAATTTAAACTAACGGTCTAGCCAAGACTACACCCCACTATATATGTTCACTAGCACCTTGCAAAGATAACAATTAAGCAATAAAGGTGCCGGGCTTCTCCTAAATAATTCTAGGAGCAAGGTTACACAAACCTATGCCACTAGTACTTTAAGTGACAAGGGAGCTCCTACACATGCTAGTAAGCAAAAGCACAAAGCTAACTAAGCTCACTAGCAATGCTCAATAACAAGGCAACCAATGCCTAATTAGAGAGCGCAAATACTTAGTTACACAAACTAAGCAATGTGACTAACAAGGTTACTAAAACCAAATTAGCCACGCAAGGGAGCTACTTCTATGCTACATAAGCAAGAAGGTAATTAGCAAGCTACACAAGCTATCTAATTACAAGAGCAACTACACAAGCTTAATATGTATAAAAGTAATTGCAAGCTTGTGTAATGGGGATGCAAACCAACGGGAAGAACAAGGTTGACACGATGATTTTTCTCCCGAGGTTCACGTGTTTGCCAACACGCTAGTCCCCGTTGTGTCGACCGCTCACTTGGTGGTTCGGCGGCTAATTAGCATCACCCGCTAAGCCCGCACGTCGGGCGCCGCAAGAACCTACCCCTTGAGTGAGGGTAGCTCAATGACACGCTTTACTAGAGTTGCTCTTCGCGACTCTCGCGGGGCGAGCACAATGCCCCTCACAAGCACTTCTCCGGAGCGCCGCACAAGCTTCTTGCGCGCTTCGACGGAGACCACCACCAAGCCGTCTAGGAGGTGGCAACCTCCAAGAGTAACAAGCACCACCGGCTTGCAACTCGATCACCTAGTGCCACTCGATGCAACCTCACGATGCAATCGCACTAGAATCGCTCACTCACACAATCGAATGATCACTATCAAGTATGTGTGTGATGGAGGGCTCCCAAGCACTCACAAGCATGGACACTAAGTCCCTTGAGGTGCTCTTCCCCAGCCATGGCCGAGGGCCACTTCTATTTATAGCCCCAAGGGCTAAACTAGCCGTTACCCCTTCACTGGGCAACGGTCGGGACGACCGGACGCTCCGGTCGTGTTGACCAGACGCTGGACCTCAGCGTCCGGTCGCTCACAGACGACCATGTGTCCCGGTTCCAACGGTCACTTGACCTGACCGGACGCTCCAGCTTCAACTGACCGGACGCTGAACCCCCAGCGTCCGGTCGTTTCCAGTAAGCTCCCGAGCATGACCGGACGCGTCCGGTCAAACGCGATCGGACGCAGCCAGCGTCCGGTCACTCTCCAGCTACTGTGTCACCGTACGTCAGCGCGACCGAACGCAGCCTGCCAGCGTCCGGTGCATTCAGATCCAGCGTCCGGTCAGTTGACCGACGCCGGCATCTTTGCGACCAACTCGTTTTCACTTCTAACTTCTTCACCCTTGCTCCAATGTGCTAACCACCAAGAACTTGCATCCGGCGCAATAGAAAATAGGCATTCCATTTTCCCGAAAGCGCCGAATCCCGCCTCGCAAGCTCGGTGGGAGGGAGAGAGGGACCCAAACCCATCTCACCCTTGCAAACACCACCTCCTTTGTAAATGTGCCAACACCAACATGTGTATGTGTGTTAGCATTTTCACAATCATTTCCCAAAGGATGTTAGCCACTCAACTTGCCACGCCACTCGATCCTAGCGACAATGCAAAGTTAGATCACTCGAGTGGCACTAGATGACCGATATGCAAACAAGTTTGCCCCTCTTGATAGTACGGCCATCTATCCTAAACCCGGTCATAAACTTCTCTACACACCTATGACCGGTGAAATGAAATGCCCTAGGTTATACCTTTGCCTTGCGCATTCCATTCCATCTCCTTCAATGTCGATGCAACACATGCACCAACACGATCAACAATGATATGATCCACTTCATATCATCACATGATCATATTGGTTCATCGATCTTGACTCTACTTGCTCTTCACCGTTGCCATCGTCCATCGGCGCCAAGTCTTGCTCAAGCTTCACCGCCACGCGGTCCATCACTCCAAAGCCTTTGACTTGCCCTTTACGCTTGCAACCGGTCCATCAAGCCAAGTCTTGTCTTGATCTTCTCCACCTTGATCACATGACTCAATGTCATGTCTCATGTGCAATAAGCTCCTTCATCATCACATGTGTGAGCTTTGCAACATGTCCAAGCCATTTTCACCTCCATGGCATATGTTGCTCACACACATGTACCTGTGGACTAATCACCTATGTATCTCACATAAACACAATTAGTCCACCTAAGTTGTCACTCAATTACCAAAACCAAACAAGGACCTTTCACCCTTGATGTCACCTTATGACTTAAACTTATTTTATCTTGTTCCCATTCCATCATAGATCAGTGCATAGAGCATGCCTCATCATCATGGTCAGTTGCCATTAGATTAAACAACTACAATGCACCTCTCTATTTTAAAATAGATTCTCAACTAGGCCCTCATTGTTTAGGAATCATAGGCTTTCCCTTAAACCCATGACGGCTAAGTATTCTCTGAACACGCTGGGTGGTAAGACTTTTGTAAGCAGATCTACAAGCATCTTTTCTATTCTTATATGCTCAAGACTAATTATATGATCCCAGACTTTATCTTTCACAGCATAATACTTTATGTCAATGTGTTTGGCAGCACCACTTGACTTATTGTTGTGAGCATAACATACTGCTGGATTATTATCGCAGTATAACTTGAGTGGTTTATGTATGTCGTCTACCACTTTCAACCTTGGCATGAATTTCTTCAGCCAATTCAAATGCCCTATGGCCTCATAACATGCTACAAACTCGGCATACATTGTGGACGAGATGATTTGCTTTGAGCTTTTCCACGATATAGCTCCTCCTGTGAGAGTGAATATGTATCCTGACATGGACTTTCTATCATCGCCCGCATAATCAGAATCTGTATACCCCTCTATGTGTAGGGAATCAGATCTTTTGTATGTTAGCATAGGACCCTTTGTACCTTGTAGGTAACACAAAACTTTCTTTACTAATTTCTAGTGTTCTATTCCTAGATTAATCTGATATCTGCCAAATAACCCGATAACAAATGCTAAGTTAGGGCGAGTACACACTTGAGCATACTGTAAACTTCCGATAGCTGAACTATATGGAACCGCTTTCATTTGATCGATCTCATATTAGTTCCTGGGACATTGAAATTCCCCATATCTATCGCCCTTGACTATAAGAGCAGGTGAAAACTTATAATTTTGCATACTGTATTTCTTTAGAACTTTTTCTAAGTATGCCTTTTGTGATAATCCTAAAACCCCCTTTTCTCTATCTCAGTGAATCTCTATTCCTAGGACAAACGAAGCTTCACCAAGATCCTTCATATCAAACTTTGAGGACAAGAACTTTTTTGTTTCTAGTAGTAGATTAACATCACTGCTAGAGAGCAAGATGTCATCCACATACAAGACTAGGAAAATGTATTTCCCATTCTTGAACTTTGCATAAACGCAATTGTCCTCTACATTTTCTTGAAACTCAAACTTTCTTATTGTACTATCAAACTTAAAATACCACTGTCTTGAAGCTTGTTTTAATCCATAAATGGATTTCTTCAGGTGGCATCCCATATGTTCTTTTCCTTCCACAACAAAACCTTTCGGTTGTGCCATGTAAACATTTTCCTCTATATCCCCGTTTAGGAACATCGTCTTTACATCCATCTGATGTAATTCTAAATCATAATGTGCTACAAGCGCCATTATGATTCTAAAAGAATCCTTATATGAGACTGAAGAAAATGTCTCATTATAATCTATACCTTCTTTTTGCGTGAAGCCTTTTGTCACAAGTCACGCTTTGAATCTTTTTATATTCTGTTTGGAGTCATGTTTGGTTTTGTAGACCCATTTACAACCTACTGTCTTGGCTCCTTTATGAATTGTTTCTAAGTCCTAAACACCATTGGTTTTCATTGATTTCATTTCATCTTCCATGACTTCAAGCCACTTTGATGAGTAAGCGCTTCTTATGGCTTCTTCAAATGAGGTGGGATCACCCTCCATTTGAAATTCCTCACATTCATAAACTTCGTAATCTTTAGGAATGGCTGATCTCCTGACACTTTGAGACCTTCTAGGGGCCTCATTAGATGACGCTTGTTCTATATGAGGCTATTGTTGCTCCTCCTCATGTGTGACAATGGGTTCAAAGGGATCCTGAATGACAGGTTCCTCATGTTCATTCATTGTTGCCATAGGAGAGCTAACAACAGATGTTGTTACTATAGTGTCTTGCACTGTTGGTATAGCAACAACAGGTAGCATGAGGAATGGTTCCTAAACCATTGGAGTGGGCACATATACCCGCTTCTCTTCAAAATTAATTTCTTGCACTACCATGCTCCCCCTTATCATATCATCCTCCAAGAACACAACATGTCTTATTTCTACAAACTTCATTTGTCTGTTAGGACAATAGAAGCGATAACCTTTTGACTTTTTTGGATAGCCAATGAAATGGCAACTGTCTGTCTTGGAGTCTAGCTTTCCTATGTTTGGGTTAAAGACTTTTGCCACAGCTGGACAACCCCACACACGTAAATAGTTAACTGAGGGTTCCTTTCCTATCCACAACTCATACGGTGTTTTGGGCACCGACTTACTTGGCACTCAATTAAGAATAGGAATGTCGGTTTTCAATGCCTCCATCCATAAACTTATTGGTAAAGAAGAGTAATTTATCATGTTTCTCACCATATCCATTAAGGTACGGTTGTGTCTTTCAGCTACTCCATTCTACTGAGGCTCGTCCGGTGTAGAATACTGGGCTACTATGCCATTTTCCTATAAGAACCTTGCAAAAGGTCTAGGAACTTGGCCATATGGGGTGTGTCGACCATAGTACTCTCCCCCATGGTTAGATCTTACTGCCTTAATTTTTAAGTTATGCTAATTTTCTACTTTAGCCTTAAATATCTTTCCAATGCTTCTGATCTTTCCTTAATTGGATAAATATAGCCAAAACAAGAATAATCATCTGTGAATGTTATAAATGAATCATAACCATCCACACTCTTCATAGGAAAAGGACCACAAATGTCTGTGTGAACTATTTCTAGAATTCATGTGCTTCGTTTGGCATCTTTCTTTATTTTTATAACGTACTTTCCTTTTATGCAATTAATGCATTGTTCTAGATCTGAAATTCTAAAGGCGAAAGAATTGATTTCTTAATCAATCGCTCTATTCCCCCCCTTGAAATATGGCCTAAATGATAGTGCCATAATTTTCAAGATATATCATGAACTCTCTTACGCTTATTACTTGCATTCATAGATAAGGAAGAATTCTCATTCTCAGTGCTCACAACATTCACATTCTCAGAACATAATAATAAATAAAGCTTGTCTTGTCGGAAGGCAAGACCAACACACTTATTATTATATACAATCCGGCATTTGCCATTACCAAAATAGCAATCATAACCATCATCGTCAAGTTGTGAGACACTTATCAAGTTTCTATGCAAAGAGGGTACATAAAGAATATATGAAAGCTGAAGTCTAAAACCATCATCTAATTCTAGAGAGAGATCTCTAATGGCCTCAACTTCAGCTTCAACTCCATTTGTAACTTTAATTCTTCTTTCTCCTCTTTGCAGGGTCCTCCTCGTATGGAATCCCTATAATAAATTTGCAACATGAACAGTTGCTCCTGAATCAATCCACCAAGTAGATTTTGCATAACTTAAAAACAATGATTCATTTATGAATGTAATGATATCCTCATCTCTCTTCAGAAGGCTCTTTAGGAAGTCTGGACAGTCCCTTTGGTAATGTCCATGCTTCTTGCACCATTTATACTGATCCTTCTCAACTTGACCATTGTTGTTCTTCTGATGGTGGTCATTCTGAGGGGCTTTCCCTTGAGGTTTGGCTTTCTTATTGAAATTCTTCTTTTTGTTATCCATCACAAGGTTAGTAGAGTCACCCTGTGAGCTTTTAAACCTCTCCTCTTCTTGAACACACATTGCGATGAGCTTCTCTATATCCCACTTATCGGGCTGCATGTTGTAATTTATAACAAAAGTTTCATATTCTTTAGTCAAGGAAGCAAAAACCAAATGAATAAGGAACTCATCCTTAAGCCCCAAATCCATTGGCCACCAGTGTATTTTTCATTGAACAATTTCTTGATCAAAGTATTAGCATAAGCCTTTGAAGAGTCAGTGAACTGACTCTCCACTTTCTTAAGATACTCTGTGGCGGTATCACAATCTGGGATAGACCCTCTTATCGCATCTGAAATAGTAGACTTAGCCACCATCAAGCACTTGCAGTTTGAAATGTCCCATTTCTTGCGTTCAAGATCATATTTCATCCACACTTCTGCGTGATCTCGCTGCTGAGCAGTGAAATCAGCACCAGTCTCATTATCTTCCCTCACCGGGTCCACTAGCTCAGTCGGACACGGGGAGGTAAGCGCTAGGTCATTTTCAGACAGCGCAAGTGCTAGTTTATACTTCTCTCGCCATACCCTATAGTTGCTCCCTTCAAGAGACGGTATGTGCGAGATAAAAACCATTGGGTTGAGTCCTGAAAAATACCGTCAAAGATAGTAAGAAAATATGACATCATAATTGCATGCTTTAATTTATTGTTGGTCAAAATTAAAACATACAACATTTTGATACACTAATTCTATATCATAATTGGGCAGAAATAGAATTAATGCATGGAAAACTTATGAATAATCATTATAATATTGCTATTATCAATGTTGGTAAAAAAAAATAGCAATATTATAATTTACTGTATAAAATTCAACTACTCTTCAAATTAAATTCTCCCATTGGTTCGAATTTAATAAGAAGATAATAAACTTTAACATTGCAGCGGAAACATGAAAAAATTTATTTATCTACTTTTCAGAAGCAATCATCTACTCTCTAAAAAAATTATCCCATTGGTTCAAATTTTGATAGAGATTTAAACTAGACAAAAATCATCAAAATTTGATTCTGAAAATTAAAAGACAAAAACAAAAAAGGTTACTGTGCAACTTGGGCCAAAACTGCTTGCGCGCTGCGTACTGTCGCAGCCCAGCAGCGAATTCGGCCTGCAGCGGTGGCTGGCGCCCATGCTCCCCCGCGCCCAGGCCGCAACCTAGGCCTGGGCTGGGATTTCACTCGCTCGCCTGGGCTATATCCGGCCCGATGGCTCTCAGCCGTTCATCGTGATCGGACGGTTGTCCATCATTCTCAGCAGATACAAAAATGGCCCGGCGCGGCATAGATGCCCTAACCCTAATTCATTCGCTCCCACGTCTTCTCTCTCTTAGCGCCGTGCATGGAAAGGAAAGAGGAGTGACCAGTGGAGCGGCGCCACCGCCGGTCCCCTTGCCGGTGCGCCCGCTCGCCATAAGCTGAGTGCGCCGTCGTCTAGCGGTCTGGGCAACGGTGCCCTAATCCCCCACATGCGCTGCGGTGGGACTCTCCCTAAACCCTAGATCTTACTGGCACCGTCGTGGGTCCCCTCGCTAGAGCGTGCGCTCCCTAGTGGGTGAGCGTGCGCCGTCGAGCGGTCCTATGACGGTGCCCTCGGTCGGGGCTCGCGCACACGGCGACAAGCGTGGCTCGGCTATCTCCCCACATGCCAACGAGGCGGTGGCAGAGCTTCTTCCCATGCGACGGCGGTGGTGATGGCGGTGAGAAAAACCGGGTAGGTCTCTTCCCCTCTCCGTCCATTCTTCTCGGGTTAGGGTTAGGGTTTCAGGTTGGAGTTCGATCCGATTTGAATCACCTCCTTCTAATTTTTTCTACTCGGATTTCTACCCCCGATAAGCTAGATCTACGTCTAGTTAGGCGACTAATATCATTGATAGACTTGACAGGATCATCTAGCCATAGATCTAACATGTATACTGACATTTGGGATAAATAGCAAGTCCTAGAACATGAACTAGTATGAGATTTATAGATAGAGTGAGAGAGAGGGGGGTTGCGGAGGTGCAAACCATCGTCCGCCTTCGTAGAAGACGAGCTTGCCATGGCGTGCTTGTCGGTGACGCGGTGAGGTCCGGCGGTGAAGTCGCGGACGCAGTGGCGGCGGTGGCCGGTGGCAGTCTTCCCGTCGCTGGCAACGCCCCCTCACTAGATCGGCTTAGGGTTTAGGGACTGTAGGTGGGGCGTCTGACGGCTCAGGTGATTGTCGTGCCTTGTGCCCCGGCCCCCACCTCCTTTTTTTATGGCGCTGTGCGACAGGGTCCCACCAACCATAGAACGGTTGGGCGCCCCCGATCACGACGTAGATCCAAGGGCCCAATTGGCTGTTGGGCCAATTGGTGGATATCAATCTAATAGCTGAATGTTAATATTCTGAACCAGGCTCCCAAGCTCCTGAAACTGAATGTAAGCCTCATCTGAAATGGGTAGATGAAAAAGAGAGTGCAGAATCGCTGTGCTTTGTACATTGTGAACTGATATGCAGGCATCCTTTGCAAAAGAGAATAACTCCGGATAATCTTGATGCAAAACTCTGTTGTTCCAAAGATCTAACCAAAAGAAACAAGATTTGCCGTCTTGGACATGCACCATAGTTATTTTTTTAAAAGAGTCCAGTTGTTTTAAAGCATCCCTCCACCAAAACGAGATTATGAGGTTGTTGTTAGGCTTAGGAAGCTGCCCATCTGCATAGCATCTATTCCAAACCAGCACACCAAAATGATGTTTGTAGTCTCATTGGGGTTAGAGTGAGGTTAGACCGAGTCATGCTAACTCGAATTAGCGGGACACCGAAGTTCACATTTTTTTTTAAAGAATTAATATAGATAGAAGAAAAATGAAAGATACCGAGCATGGGGAATACGAAGTGGCGGCCGATAATAATTCACTAAGGTACTACAATTGTGAGTTGAAAATTTGGTAGCCAAAGTTGAGACGATAATTTTCTCATTGCCCAGATCTTTTGACCTGACTTTAGCTTGCAGAAATGGAAAATGAGCGGCAATGTGTGAGGGAGTTTAACAGACGTGTGTGCTGGTGCCACTACAATTCCACGTGTGTCGTGGTCTTATCACGTGTGGACAATGCTTTTTTTCATGAATTTTGTCCATGCACCTCTTTCCCTATCACCACGACCCATTCGTGGCAATAGAACACTATATATTTTTGTACGATTACACGGTACAACGTAGACACTCACAACATATGCACACTCACCCTTATGAATATACGCACAAAACTCTATCTTTATGAGCATCTTTGAAGACTGAGATGATAAATCCTCGAGATTGACAAAGTCACCACAGACACTTCACTGTCGACGGGAACGTCGCCTACCACTCTCCCATCGGGATTCAAAACTAGGACCTGAGGTGCTACTGAGGCTCTTGTAAGTACTAGGCTACATGCCCTTTCGCTGTGAAATGGTATATATGCCTGATGACTAAGGGCCTGTTTGGTTCCATGGGAGTAAAGTTTAGTCTCCCATTTTAGTCCCTTTTAGTTCATAAATTGCTAAACAGGGTGACTAAAACTGTGACTAAATGGTTTAGTCCTTTAGTCCCTTGGGGTGACTAAAGGGGACTAAACCAGCCAAAAGACACCACCTGCCCTCATTAATGCACTCCTCATGCTCCTCGCCTTCCTCTCCCCCTGCACACCCCGTCCCCGCCGCCACTGCCAACCTCTCCGCCTCCTCCTCCTCCTCCTCATCTGCCATCTCCGCGCAGGTGACCGCCATAGCACGGGAGATCGACGCGACCTGCCTCGTCCCGCACCGCGTGGGAGACCGACGTGACCCGCCTCGCCACGCACCGTGCGCCTGCGAGCGACGGCGGCGGCACCCTGCCACCGGAGCTCACCCACATGCCGGTCTTCGCCGCGCGCACCACCTCATCTCCAAGGCCTGTGAGCCGCTGCCCCGCCGCTACCTCTCCTAGGGTGCGCGCGCCGTGCTCTCGGCCTCAAACATGGGCGTCAATAGCCGCCGCTGGGCGAAGCCGCGCCACGACCACGAGTTCCTCATCGACGACGTCCTGCGCCTCGCCATCGGCAAGATCCAGATCGGCTTCGACATCGCCTCATCAGGGTCTTTCTAGTCTTTGTTCGGCAGCTTCAATGACCTTTAGTCCCTCCATCAAAACAGGGTTGGAACTGGACTAAACTTTAGTCCAAGGACTAAAGAAACCAAACAGGCCCTAAACTGAAGACATGGTAATGTAATCTAAACGAGTAGCGAAGGTGCACGCTAACCAAAAAGATTACGTGACAAGGTAGTTGAATCAAATGTTTCAACCGCACGAGCTGAGATTCTACTGTATATATGACTTCATGTCGTCGATGATCAATCACCCCTAATAATAATGAGAAAGTAAAAATGAAAGTAAAGTCGCCGTGTTGTTTTTCAAGATTATTGTTGACCCAACAATGCAATAAAGCGACGATGAAAAAAGGACATGGTTGAGCGCGCGGACCGGAGTATGTAGCGCATGTTAGAACGATAACTCCGGTGGCGTCTTTTTTTCCCGGCCGGCGCATGAAACGTCGGACTTGGGCGCATCCATCGTCCATGCATGCAAACCGGTCCAGGCGTAAAGAATGATGGCTCTCCAATCCCATATTGCATTGCACAATGGCTGTCATCACCACTCATAATTAGGGATGAAAACGGATCGGATACGGACGGATATCACCGATATTACATTTGTTTTCATATTTTTGTCCGGATTCGGATTCGAATACGGATAGTGTCAACTATGTCGGATAGGATATAATTGGATATCGATATCATAAATATGCGATTTGAGTATTCGGATACGGATACGGTATCGGATGTTGGATATCCAGACTCGGATACGGACAGATCTCAACCCCTCTAAACGGATTCGGTTTCAAATACGGTCGGAAAATATCCGTACCATTTTCATCCCTACCCATAATTGTATGGAAAACGATGTGGCCTAAGGGCAGCCTCAATGGTGGTCGAAGTCGCTAGCATGTGTCAGACTTTGTCCAATGAGGAAGAAAGAGAATGAGAAAAGGAAATAGACTGGCGACGTGGGAACGGATAGTCTCGCACATATATCAATGAACACTGTGTCTTGGCTTCCCCTCGTGATGCGTGAATTTACTCTTAACTTTATTTTTTTAGTGTCTCTCATTGCCACATCAGCTGGTGATTTAGGATTGCCGCTGAGGACGGCCTAAACATCAACCCCTCTGCCACAAGGTCATCTAATGGTTGAGACTTGAGAGGGTAGGAGAATATAAAGGATGTGTACTTTCGATCTTGCTTTAGGCCATGCTTCGTTGCACTAAATAATATACTGTAAGTTGTTATAGCAGCTAAAAAAATCATTCTGTTGATCCAAACATCCTAGCTTATAGCCGAGTTTCCAATTTTAAACTATTCAACCACCTAGCTTATAAAAAAACTTGTATAATAATATTGCTTGAAATAAATATGCTAAAGTTTATCATATCGTTAATATCATACCTTTTTACTATAAATTTCCATAGGACCAACTTTGATTCGAGATATAATCAGTTAAATAATAAGTCAAAAGAGTTGGTCGTAAAAGCTACCTTATACATCATAATGCAAAATATTTTGAAATGAAATCTTACTACAGATGGTCAATTTACATTACATTCGACATATAAACATTTTTAATAAGAAAAATATAAAAGGAAAATTCAGAACAAATATACAAAAAGTGCCAGAGTATAAACTTAATGTATGGATTAAAACATTACAACAACTAGCAAGATAAAAAGTTGAGATTCAAAATATAGATCGATGCTATCAGAAAAAGATGCAACAATAAGAGGTGATATAGTTTAATCATAGGTTCCAACTAACAGGATAAAAACTTGCAGATATGCAATACAAAAGATGAAAACACAAATAATTAATGGTACGTAAATTTATCACAATTGGATAGGGATTATAGGGTATCTAAATAAATATGTACAATATTAAGAAATAAATAGAAAGAAAGTAAAGATAATTAGTTTTGACTAGCGGTACACACTAAAATATTTATCTAAAAAATTTTAATACTTATATAACATAGAGATTTTAGGCGTTTAGAAGCAAGGGTTAAGTTGATGGATTAGCCTACCTAATTTGATTAATTGCCTCTCAAAATCAGCTAGGTTTCACTTTTTAAAAAAACTTTAATGTGCCCTGTATTTCAAAATGGGTACCATTTTACTGTTGACGATCTTTGATTTATACAAGCGGCTTGATCAGCAGTAGTAAGTTTCCAATTGTATACACAAATTTCTAGTGGCAAAAGTCTAACCGTACAATAAATTTATGTAGATTGAAACACTTAGGTCTTGTTTGGATGTATGTATATTCACTTCAATCATATGTGTTGGAGTGGAATGTAATGAAATTTAGTTTAATTCCACTTCAACACATGTGGATTGAGATGAATACATACGCATCCAAACAAGACCTTAATTGGTGTAAAACTGTTGAATGTCGTCACGAATTGAAGTCTAAGTAAAAAAAAGGAACGGTGAATCGGTAATAATACTTATATATATAACATATATCCGAGAAAACTTTTCCCTCAAAGCACAACTATCAAATCACGTGGTAAGACTAAGCAAGTGGTCTTCGCCAACTAACTAACGGAGTTAACTAGCGGCTAACTAACTCACGTGTAGCTAGCCAGTGCACGCGACAGGTTTTTTTTCTCATCCACGCATTTGACTTTAAGGTGTTGTGTGGACTGTGGAGCTTAGTTAGCGGCGTATGTACGTCCCTGCTTATTTAGAGAGAGCTAGGATACAATCTCAGTATTTATCCAGTCACAAGCTCGGGTACATAACTGAATTATACTCAAGATCAAAATCAATTTTCTGGGGTAGGTTTCACAAGTGTTGCTACCCAATGGTCTCTCTAGAAATCCATCACTATATTCCAAGCAACCTTCACCTTTCGTGTTGAACAAGACATCCATGAGTTCCTATCCATCTTTTAAGACATAAAAAAAAAGAATTAGTTGATATAACTAAGAATAACCGGTATACAAAAGGCCCCCTAATTAATTAAACAATTATTTTATATTCATTTTCCAATTTTTTAATCAATAAAATTGAAATAATTTAGTCGAAACCTATTAATATTGAACACATTGTTCATGCAAACGTAACCTCTACTTAAAAACTAACGAAAAAGTCCAAATTACCCCCATTAAGTTTGGTCTATCTCCAAATAACCCCTTAAACTAACATTTGGTCCAATTTACTCTCTCCAACTATTTCGGTTGGTCCAATTTACATCTTAAAAGATTTTTATTTTTTGCTTCTCTATGTATAAATTATGTTTTAATTTCAAAATTTGTGAGGTGATAGAGGACATAATATTTTGTGTTAGATAAATACATTATTTATTTTTCATCATTATGTTTTGCACAACATTATCTCTAGTGTTAATTTACTATTAAACTTCTTAAGCTATCAAAATAGTGGTGACTACTTAAGATATATTTTTCCAACATAACATATGATGTCCTTTATCACCTCACAAAAATTGATATTGAAACTCATCTTTTACATGGATAAACAAAAATAACAAATCATGTTAAGGGGTAAACTAGACCAACTGAAATAGATGGAGGGAGTAAATTGGACCAAATGTTAGTTTAGGGGGTTATCTGGACATAGGCTAAACTTGGCTGGAGTAATTTGGAATTTTTCCTAAACTAACTAATAAACTATAAAACCCAACAATTTTACATATAATCATGTCATTTGTTGGAACAAGGACCCTGAACAGGGTCAAGAAAAGAAGGCTCCTTGGAGAAGGCTAGCTAGATAAGGTCCCTTGGTGAAGGTTCCACGCCGAGGTCCTCCAATGAAGGTCTTGTGCGGAGGTCCTGCGACAAAGGTCTTGTTTACACCAAAATTTGGGAGAAGAACGCAGGAGCTCAAAGGCTTCTAAGATTATGTCAATCAAGGAATCGATTGCATAAGGATCGATATCAGCTGATTCAAACGTGATACTGGAATCAGCTCTCTTTGAATGACGTCAGCAAATAACGATGATGAGCTACAGTTGGCGTCAGGAAACTACATATCAGACTCTATAAAAGGGGAAAGAATAGGGTCCAAGTTATCTTAAGATAGGAATATTTTCTTTTATACCAAAGATGGTAATGAGTCGTATCGCTTTTACACTTAATTTATGCACGCTTTCTCTTATCAGTTTCGCTATCAACTCCTTGATCTTTAGTGACACCCGACCCCAGCAATGGCAGGGGGTTGGGCCTCACTCGAGGGCTGATAAGAGCATATCTATCTGATAGATATTATCTATGCTTGACTCTTTCTCACGTTAAGACCTAGAAGCGAAGGTCGCGGTAACAAACGCTGAGTAAAACTGGTCGGACTGCAAGAAACCTACACCCCAGCGGCTACTGCACTCTTGCTCACCAGCGTGATTAGAGTTTGTTTACCCGCACCCTAAGCTTTATGGCCTTAACAACGGAAAGGGTTGGAACACACTAACCTTTTTATACAAAAAGAGGAGAAGGGCTAAAAATATGTTTGGCCATAACAAAATTTAAGAGCTTGTTCACTCATTACGAGTTCGCCGCCTGGCTTATCTGCCTAACTAGTTTCTTGGGGGTGATCTCATCCTCTATCTCCACAGGAAAGTCATATGCCAGCAGGTCACCCAAGTCGATTGGATGGCTCGGGCCACTGCCGAGAGATGGGTAAGGAGCAGTAGAATGCCCCATGCGGGTTATGCCAACTCCGTCATGAACAATGGACCTAGATTCCACTCGAATGTATTTGGTAAGAGCTCCCTGAACCCATCACTCGAGCCATCAAGGTAAGCCCTATGTTAGTGGGTCACCCAAGTCGATCGGATGGCTCGAGCCACTACCGAGAGACAGGTCACCCTTAATTTACGCATGTTTTCTCTTATTAGTTTCGCTATCGACTCCATGATCTCTAAGTGACGCCCGACCCCAGCAACGGCAAGGGGTCGGGCCTCACTTGTGGGTTGGTAAGATTATGTCTATTTGGTAGACATTCTCCATGCCTGACCCTTTCTCACATTAAAAAATTAGAGGCAAGGTTTGTGGAAACAAACGCTGAGTAAAACTGGTTGGACCGCAAGAAACCTACGCCCCAGCGGCTATAGTGTTTTTGCTCACTAGCGTGATTAGAGTATGTTACCCGCACCCCGAGCTTTAGCCTCCACCTTCCCAAGAAGGGTTTGGAGGGGGCCACTGGCAAAATCTCCATCAAGGGGAGGCCAGCGGGCCACCTGAGTCGGTCTCTAAAACGACTCGAGCATCTGCTAGGAGGCGGGTTAAGGAGCAGTGGAATGCCACATCAGGGCTATGCCAACCCCATCATGAACGACAGACCCAGATTCCACTCATACATGTCCGTTAGCGAGCTCACCGAGCACGACACTCGAGCCATCGAGGCAAGTGTTGTTAGCTCAATCCCTCCGGTTGTGGAAACCGTAGATGGGGTGACGCATAAAACTTGGCCGACCCCTACCGAGCCCAATGGGGCTCGAGCCACCCAACCCTAACTCAGGAATCTGACCTACCAAGGTTCAATGGCCAGCCCACAAAGGGCTCAAGGCCACTTCATGTCGAACAAAGCCCTGGGAGAAAACGTAGATGAGCCCCAACGGCCTTTTCCCGACGCACTCAGAAGTGAATAGGGTCATCTCAACCTTCTCGTTCAATACTAACCTCGAGCCAAGCCCACAGAATCTCCATCGAGGGAAGGCCAGCGGGCCACCTAAGTCGGTCTCCGAAATGAGTCAGGCATCTGTCGGGAGGTAGGTTAAGGAGTAGTGGAATGACACATGAGGGCTATGCCGACCCTGTCATGAACGATGAACCCAGATTCCACTCGAACATACCATTAGCGAGCTCACCGAGTGCGACACACGAGCCATTGAGGCAAGTGGCGTTAGCTCAACCCCTCTAGTTGTAGAAATCATGGACAGGGTGACGATCACAAAGATGAGCCAACCCTCGACTGGACCCCCGCTACACACGGGGGCTCGAGAAAAGTTAGACTCGCAAGGAGACCGAATGTGCGGTCACAGAACAATGGCTCGGATCCTAGGGATGGGATACGTATGAAAACTAAGAATAACATTTCTAAAATGAGAGACGCTTTCTCCTACTAGTTTTGTTATCATCTCCTCGATCTTTAGTGAAACCCGACCCCGGCAATGGCCAGGAGTCGGGTCTCACTCGGGGGCTAATAAGGGCATATATATATATCCTTTCTGAAATAGTCACCATTCCCAACCCTTTCTCATGTTAAAAACTAGAGGCAAGGTTTTGCGGAAACGAACGGTGGGAAAAACTGGTTGGACTGCAAGAACCCACACCCCAGTGGCTACAACACTCTTGCTTACCAACATGACCAGAGTTTTCTGCCCGCACCTCGAGCTCTACGGTCTTAATAATAGGAAGGGTCAGAACACATTAACCCCTTTTTACATAAAAAGGGACAAAGAACAAATTTGTTCAAACAAAATAACAAAGCTTGTTTTAATGAAACAAAAGGGTCGGAACTTGTCCGCTTATTACAAAAATGATCGTTCGACCTATTTAACTAACTAGCCCCTCCGGGGAGAACTATGCCTTCTATCCTATCCACTAGGTCCTACAAAAGGGGAGCCACCGCCATGGCTCATCGCCTCCAGATCGATGTTGTCCCCATAATGAGAATGAGCAATCACGAAGGACTGATTGACCTCAGCACAAAGGACATTCCTCTCAAGCTGGAGCAACCGAGCTATGATCTCGACGGCACAAGCCGCAAGCATGCTGGTCCCCTCCAACCGCACCACCTCAAGGTCATCGCAGACCACTCCAAGGGCGGCACTTAGGGTACCAAGCTCATCACTCTCCACCTAAAGATTTCTCCTCACCTCGGCGAGATCCATAGCCAGCTCGACAAAAATGCTCTCGGCCTCTGGCTTCTAGGTTGTTTCTCTTTTGAGCTTGGCCTAGAGGGAGCCAACCTTCTACTATGCATCATTGTGCTCTTGGTAGGCCTAGTCACGCTGTCGAAAAGCCTGGTCGCGCTCCTCGCAAGCCACGCCATGTTTCAAGCAGAGCCTCTCCATGGTTTGGATCTACTCATCCCGCTCCTTGAGCAGCCAAGCGACCACCGCGACATCCAAGCTCACCCTTTTCTCTAGGGCCATGAGCTTCTCTTCGTCCCCCAGCTTGAGATCCCTTTCTTTCTCAACCTCGCCCGGAAGGTCAAGGATCCACTGGCAGAATTTGGTGTCCTTCTAGAACAAATCATCCCACTCCTTCCTAACCCTGGTGGCTTCTTTGTCATCCATCTGCGACCTCACCGACAGGGCCTCGAATGCCTTCTTAGCCTTGTCAGCATCCCAATGGGCCTCGGCCACCCACAACCAAAGATTGGCTGCCTCCTGGCAAGGGGAGTCAGCTCGACCACCCTCTGCTGGGCGGCAATGAGCTGAGCTGTCACCTCCCCGCGTAGCCACGCCTCCTCGATGAGGCGGTCTTAGGCTTCCTTATGTTGATGAAGGAACTGAGATTTTCCCTAGCTACAAGCTATAAGGGACAATAGGGAGATGATGGTCAGGATACAAAAAGTATATAGAGGAAGAAAAGAGCAAAAAGCAGGACAAAACAATACCCAGCCCGAGGAAACAACAACGTCATGCAATGCGCCCATGGCGTAGTCTAGGGCCTCAAGCATAGACGCGATCCCTATGTCAAGGCTCTCCCGCTCCATGCTCTCTGCAGCGGCATCAAGGGTAAAAAGCATAAACGCTGGATCCTATAGATGCACTCATTGGAGTAGGGGCTCGCCCCGTGTGAGCGAGCCACTGCCCACCGATGTTAGGGTCAGGGATGACTCCCCATTGGCCCCAAGCACCGCTGACCCCTCTCGCCATAACGACCCTGCCAGGATGCCCCCTTCAGCAATGAAAGGGGTCAGCGATGCAGACACGAACCTCTCTCCCAGCACCATGCCAGGCGCCATCGCTTGAGCCACCGATGGCAGGGTCGCACCGAAGCCTCAGGAGACACTACAGTTGCACCCGGCTGTGACCCATCTATCATGGCCATCGCCACCTCCACCTATGTCAGCGGGGTCATGACCGGCTGCGTCATGCCTACCATGGTTGGCGCCATGAGCATGGTTGGCAGCCCCATTCATCTCGTCGTCGACAGCGGTATCGTGGCCTTCACCGGCTGCTCCACGACCTCCGAAGGTGCCCCTTGAATGCCTGCATCCACCCGTCCTGCTGAGGGCATAGGTGCCACCATGGGTGGCGCCTGACCGGCCAGCGATGCTATCACACTACGCCACTCCTCCCAAAATAGGCACGACACCAGCCGATGGGCACCGCCCTGATTGGAGGGTGATGCTCTTCTTCGGCGCTAGCTTCAAAGGATTCCACTACCTGCCAATGCTGTAAGGGACGAAAAACATATGTCATGATGAAATTTGACCAAAATAGGAAAAATAGAGGAATTGATAACTCACCTCAGCGTTGTCGAGCGGCAGATGTGTTTGGGGGGACAAACCCCTTGACCTTTCCTCCTCATTAGAACGAGGCTGTTTTGAGCCTGCCCCTTGCTCCTATGTAGAGGGGCTCGCCCCTAGTAGCTCCTAGGCACATTGGCAGAATACCCCGCTCCCCTTGGCTTTTGGGGTCCGATGGCTGAGCCGCTCGCCTCCACTAGCACCTCAGGCACGACAGCAGAGCCACTAGCCTCTGTTGGCTCCTAGGGTAGGACGATGGTACGTCCCACCTCCATCGGTTCCTAGGGGGCATCATCGGAATGGCCTACCTCCATCAGCTCCCTAGACATACCCTCTCCTCCATGGAACAGGAAGGGTCCCAATGCCTACAAGGATGAATCGATGCCTATCAGCGCATTCTCGTTCTCTAGGTTGTCGCACTCGATATCGTCGGCTATCATTTCTTCTTCCTCCATCACCTCGTCATCATCACCATCATCATCATCATCATCATTGTCAGTGTCCTCCCCTCCTTACCACGCCTACAACTATCGCTGCTTCTTCCTCTTCTTGTCCTCCTTCGCCTTCCTCAGCCGCTCGCCCTCGGCGTGATTCGCCACCCTCACGGCTGAATGCCTTAGTAGCGGCGCTGGGTGATCCATGAGGATGAGGTCCCTCGATTGGTCCCGTCCCTCTCAAATTTAGTCTCATGGGGTCAAGAAATCAATTGAAGAGAAGGCAAGAGAAAAGGAAACTTATGAAAACAACGTAGCCTGGCTTCGGCCGCATTGGAGGATGCCCCGGCACCGGGTAGACAAAGTTGAGGGCGGCACCTGCATTATCCTACAAAGGCTCCTTCGCCTCCTTGATGTGTTGCGTGATCTTGGAGTTAGGGAGTATTCCCTTAGCGAGCTCCGTTCCATCGAACGATGCCTTGGGTGCCATCGCGTATAGCGGAAGCACACGTGTCATCAATGGTGCCACCCTCCTCATGTGGTAAGCCCAGATGATGCTCGACCCTTTCAGGCCACTCTTCTTTAGGATGTGGATGGCAGCGATGTGGTCTCGGATCTTCTTCTTGTCCTTCTTCGGGATGCCCCACTTCCTCCACTACTTTGGGGCCTCTTTGATCAGGCGCCTGGTGAACTCTGATAGAAGGGCCACGGCATCATTCTTGAGGTAGAACCACTGCGAGTGCCACCCCTTGTTGGACATTGAGAGCCACATGGACGGGTACTCGCCGACCCGATTGTTCCAAAGTTGGATGCCGACGCACCCCATCGACATGTGTAGCTCCTGCCTGCCGCCCTTCTCCCTCTTCTTCTTGAGGTTGACGTCGAAGAAATACCTCCACAAGGTGAAGTGGGGGCTGATCTATAGGAATCCTTCGCACAACGTGATGAACGCCACCATGTGCTAGATCTCATTGGGATTGAGATACTGCAGCTCGATCTTGTAGAAGCGCAGCAGCCCCCAGAGGAATTTGTGGGTGGGGGTCATGAGCCCACGCTCATGGAAGTTGGCGAACAACACCACATAGCCGTCGAGCGGTGATGGCAAATCCTCGTTACTGGGCAGCAACTACTCCTCGGCTGAGGTTCGTGCATGGAGAAGACCACGATGAACAAGGCCCTCCATGCACTGGAAGGTGATGTTGGAACAGCACCATGGATCCATTGGAGGTGGGGGCGGATGGATGCGAGCTCAATGGCGGCGGAGATGCGGAGGTAGGAAACCTAAATGTTGGTGGCAGCGGCATGGCTATGGAGGTAAGGATGTAGGCTTGTGTATGAAACATGGAGGGCTAACCCTTTGGATTTATAGGGGCAATGAGAACGAGGAAACCAATCGCCTGCCTAGATCTCCATGCCTTCGACGACCTATCACCACATCTCGTCGTGGGGTGTGTGCATGCAACCTATGGCTGTCCCCTTGGAAAAATGCGCCGGATGTTTTGCCTCCCCAAATGGGCCATGACCCATCATAGGTAAGAGGGATACGGAGCTAAAGACACTCCTACGGCCCGTCTAGGCCTAGGAGTTCAAAGGTTGGCCCACCGATGGGTTTGACAACTGCTCTGGGGACCTTTAGAGTGAGGGGTGGAAAGGGATGGACCCACTAGCAGCCAATACCTAGGCACATGAGTGTCGCGGGCACCCTAGCCCATGTTCAAGTCTTGGCCAGATACGATCCATGGTTTTCCTCGAAGAAAGGCAGAGAGCCCTCAGGACCAGTCGAATGGACCCAAGAACTATATGGATTGACCTTTGAGAATTTGGAGTCGGTCACTAGCTAACCCAAGCCAGACCCCCATGAATGGGATGTTAGGGCCCCACTTGGACTAGACTGTTAACAACCCACGAGCACCATGATTCGCCCATAGAGGAAAATCATGGCATGGCTTAGCCCTCCGTTTCTATTGGATAAAACGCATGAGGGAAGACAATCACAAAGATGAGCCGACCCTTGACTAGACCCCTGCTATGGGCAGGGGCTCAAGGAAAGTTGGACTTGCAAGGAGATTGAACGCATGGTCATAGAACGACAAACCCCCATAGGGGTCAGAATCAGGAAAGACCTTTTCTGACCCACCAAATCTCATGGCTATACCCCCGAGGGGTCCAATTATGATGAAAGGGAATTGCCGCCCCTAGGACATGCCATGGGTGACAAAAGAATGCTAAGGCCCTCAGAGTCCTCCCATTCGGAAAAGCCTCTGAAGGAGTATTCTACTCCTCCATAGGCTCGAGGGCTACTATCGGAGACCAATACTAGGGTACCCGAAGAGGAGGAGTTAATGGTCATCAATGTTGATTCATCCAAGCAGTCAAGAGCACGACTCTAGCTCGAACTGACCACCAGGTGCGCAGGCTATGCCTCGCTCAACCCTCGGGGGCGGGCTCCATCTCGCCCAACCCTGAGGCTATGGGCTCCGCCTCACCTAACCCTTGGGGGTAGGCTCCGTCTCGCCCAACCCCAAGGCCGTGGGCACCGCCTCGCCTAATCTCAAGGCCACAGGCTCTACCTCGCCCGACCCCAAGGCCATAGGCTCCGCCTCACCTATCCCTGAGGCCACAAGCTCTGCCTTGCCTGACCTCTAGGTCAGGGGCTCTGCCTCGCCTAGCCTCTAGGTTAGGGGCTCCATCTTGCTTGACCCCTCAGGTGTGGCTCCTGACGAAAGCCCATACCGTCGCCAACTACTACGGGCCAGAAAGCACAATCGAGGGTCAAACTTCTGGCATCGTGCAGGGAGCGAGCACATCTCAACATGACCCATGCCTACGACATGTCACTCTAGGGAACTCACATCACCAATAGTGATGGATGCATGGTCACCATGCTGCCTACTCCATGTACGACTGCTGATCAGCATGTTGGTTCATCGTGTCGCCCGTTGGGGCGAAATGGGACGTCATGACCTGCTGATAATGCCAAGGCATGGCATCAGCGATGAAGAGGTGCCTAGCATGGAGCCATCCCTATCACCATCTATAGTGTCGGTGGGACCCGCACAAAGGAAAAGAAAGGCTCGACGGTCCTAGAAGCCTTCCTCTCCTTGCCTCTTCTCCCTCTTTCTCTCTGTGTAACCTGCCCTTCCCCTTTGTCTATAAAAGGGGAAGCAGGATGTCCTAGGAAGAGGGTAGTTCACCACTCTACATGGCTGTAGTCATCAAAACACATACCCTAACATGCCTTAGGAGCATACACAAATTAGAGACTTGGGACCTATCCCTCTCGCGCTCGTTTGTAACCCCTACTACAAACTGTTAGTGTTAGTAACATGAGTAGCAACGATGAACTAGATGTAGGGACTTTCTACCCGAACCAATATAAACCTCATGTCCTCTAAGCACACCATCTGAGCCAGATGTGCAATGCTAGAAATTTACTCGCCAGTGGTAACTTAAAACACCGACACCATGAAACAAGTGATCTTACCAACAATTGACAAGTGCTCGATGTGCTTTTCCTTTCAACCTTGCATACCACATAATCTGAGTCAGAATAACCAACTAACTCAAACTTTGCTCCTTTGGGATACCATAAACCAACATTTTGTGTATGCTACAAGTACTTTAATATCCTTTTTGTTGCCTTCAAATGACTTTCTCTTGGTGAGGCTTGAAATCTTGCACACATGCTTCCACTAAACATGACATCCGGCCTTGATGCGGTCACATAGAGTAGGCTTCTAATCATAGAGAGATACAACTTTTGATCCACCATGTTGCCACTTACATCACTATCCAAACTGCCAATTGTTCCCATTGGTGTACTAATTGCCTTGGCATCATTCATTCCAAACTTCTTGAGCATGTCCTTATTGTACTTGCCTTGACTCACAAATGTACCATTCTTCATTTGCTTGATTTGTAGACCAAGGAAGTTACTCAACTCTCCAATCATGGACATCTCAAACTCATTAGCCATCATCTTCCCAAACTCTTCACAAAAGTCTTGATTGGTTGATCCAAAGATAATGTCATCCACATATATTTGCAATACAAATAAGTCCTTGCCAATATTCTTGGTGAAAAGAGTGGTGTCAACCTTTCCCATAATAAACCCCTTAGAGAGTAGGAAGTCCCTCAACCTCTCATACCATGCTCTAGGTGCTTGCTTCAAACCATACAATGCTTTCTTCAACTTGTACACATGGTTGGACTTCTTGTCATCTTCAAAACCGAGAGGTTGCGTAACATATACTTCTTCATTGATGTAGCCATTGAAAAATGCACTCTTGAAATCCATTTGATAGAGCTTGATGTTGTGGGCACAAGCATAGGCTAACAAGATCCTAATTGCTTCCAATCTAGCAACTGTGACATATGTTTCACCAAAGTCAAGACCTTCAACTTGAGTGTAACCTTTAGCTACCAATCTTGCTTTGTTTCTTACTACAATCCCATCTTGATCTTGCTTGTTTCTAAAGACCCATTTGGTTCTAATTACATTATAGTTCTTTGGTCTCTCTACTAACTCTCATACTTGATTTCTAGTGAAGTTGTTCAATTCTTCATGCATGGAATTGACCCAATCAACGTCTAACAATGCTTCATCTATCTTCTTTGGTTCAATGGATGATACAAATGAGAAGTGCTCACAAAATAAAGCCAATCTTGATCTTGTTTGTACACCTCTAGAAATATCTTCAATTATAGTGTCTAATGGATGATCTCTTGCAATATTGGTTGGTTGGAGAATTAGAACATTGCTTTCACTTGTTTGATCATTTGGTTGAGATGATGTACTAGCCACTTGATCTTGCACATTGTCATGAGAGCCACTTGTACTTGCTTTATTTGTGTCATCTTGCACATTTGAGTTAGAGTGCACTTGCACTTGATCATCTTCTTCATCTATCACTTGTCTAGACCTTAAGTCACCAACATCCATGATCTTCATGGCATTTGAAAGTTGAATGCCTCTAACATCATCTAGATTTTTATTCTAATCTTGGGAACCATTGGTTTCATCAAATTCCACATTATGAACTTCCTCAAGAATACCACTTGCCAAATTTTCAGACTCTATATGCTTTGCTAGTGGTTGAATATCCAAGCAAGAATCCTTCATAACACTTCTTGTCAAACTTGCTTAATCTAGTGCCTTTCCTCAAGATATAGCATTTGCAACCAAAAACCCAAAAATATGCAATGTTGGGATTTCTACCATTCAAGAGCTCATATGGTGTCTTCTCTTTCAAAGGGTGACAATAGAGGCGGTTGCTACAACAGCAAGCTATGTTGATTGCTTCGACCTAAAAAAGATTGACTCACATTGTACTCACTAAGCATAGACCTTGCCATGTCAATAAGTGTTCTATTCTTTCTCTCAACAAGGCCATTTGATTGTGGAGTGTACTTAGCCAAGAATTGATGTCTAATTCTAAATTCATCACATAACTCATTAATTCTAGTGTTCTTGAACTCACTACCATTGTCACTTCTAAGTCTCTTGATGGTTGTTTCAAACTCATTGTGAATGCCCTTGACAAATTATTTGAATATTGCAAACACATCACTGTTGTCCACTAGAAAGAATGCCCAAGTGTATCTAGTGTAGTCATCTAGTATCACAAAACCATATTTGTTTCCACTGATGCTATTGTATTGTGTTGGCCCAAACAAGTTTATGTGCAACAACTCAAATTCTTTACTAGTGCTCATCATACTTTTCTTAGGATGGGTGTTTCCAACTTGTTTACCGGCTTGACAAAAGCTACAAAGTTTATCCTTCTTAAATACCACATCTTTCAAGCCTCTAACTAGATCATGCTTAACCAATCTATTCAATTGTTTTATTCCAACATGACCAAGCCTTCTATGCCATAACCAATCCATGCTAGACTTAGTGAACAAGCAAGTTGACAATTGAGTTTCACTTGCATTGAAATCAACCAAGTATAGATTCTCATATCTATAGCCTTTGAGGATCAAGTTAGAGCCATCTATACTTATGATCCCTACATCATTACTCCAAATATGCATTTAAATCTAAGATAACACAATTGAGCCACAGATAGCAAATTGAAGTTCAAGCTCTCTACTAACAACAGATTGGAAATACTCAAGTCATTGGATATTGCAATCTTAACAAGCCCTTTGACCTTGCCTTTACCATTGTCACTGAATGTGATACTATCATAACCATTGCTATCAATAGTATTGATTGAGTTGAACATTATTGCATCAACGGTCATGTGTGGAGTGCACCCACTATCAAGAACTCAATGTCTTCCTCTGGCTTTATAATTAACCTACAAAAGAAGATCAATTCTTTTTAGGTACCCAAACTTGCTTGGGTCCTTGAAGGTTAGTCACTAAGCTCTTTGGTATCCAAATGGTCTTTGGTATCCAAATGGCCTTCTTCTTTGGTCCCAATATGGATATACCAACAAACTTAGCCTTCACACCATTGGCACCCTTAGTAAGCAAATAACAAGAATTAAACTTGATTGAGGATACAATAGCATTCTTGTTCTTGTTCTTGCAATCATGCTCTTTGTGACCAACTTGCTTGCAATGAGTGCAAAACCGACCATTATTCTTCACAAAACAAGTCTTGTGAGGAGCAAAGGCTACCTTGCCTTTCTTGGGGGTATAGCCTAATCCCTCTTTGTAGAGAGAAGTTCTTTGGCTACCCAAGCACATAAGCAAGTGGTCCTCACCACCATAGGCTTTGCCTAAGGTGAGAGTGAGCTCATTGACCTCCTTCTTTAAGGTCTCATTCTCAACCATAAGTGAGGCATCACAGGTGAAATCATCACTCATAGGGGAAGTAGAAGTGGATGATGAGCTACAAGAAGGGTTAGCGGGAGCAACAATAATAGGCTTATAGAAACATTCATCAATTATGTCATAAGTTAAGCCTTTGTCACATGTTACAACATGCTCCTTCTCATTTTGCTCAACAAGAGTGGAATGAGCTTTTTAAGCTTCTTGTGAGCTTTGCCAAGCTTCCCATGGGCTTCCTATCGCACCCAGTTTTTCGATGAATACCAAGCGCTAACTATATGTGTGCCTAGGATGTCCACATGACACATATAGTGACAAACATGGAGAATATCAAGAACAATGCTTTATTATATATCGAACATAATTACAACAGGACTTACAACTATTACAGAAGCATAGCGGAAACTATTCTTAATCTTCTCTTTAGGACTCCATACTCCACAGGGATGGTTGACTAGGGGAAACACTCACCTGGTACTCATGGACTCCACAAGAAACTCTTCACTTGATCCACCATCTGGTACCCATCCAGGATTTTTGTTGATTATAAAGCAAGTGTGAGCGCACCATACTCAACAAGTATAACATGAGGGGATGCAAGGCTCAAAAAGCTAGATACGGCTGAACTACGGTAAGCACTTTTAATTGGTCATATTTTATTTGTTAAGCCTATGTCGCTAGGTTATGCTTAATCTCCCAAGGTGGAAGTATATTTAACATCAAGGTTGATCATATCCCAAACCATCCATAGAACCATCTATCTCGAAAAGGATCCAGGCCGCTCATGTCCATGAGCACAGCTGATATATCAGTTTTATACTCTACATAGCTTGTACACTTTCACCACAAGCCGTGATTGCCCTTTGCCCGAGGTGATCAGCCCCTTAACTCACTTCCAAGATAAGTCGACAGGGATCACTACGAAGCTTTTCACTAGTCGTCCTAATAAGTAGCAGCCGCTAAGGTTTTAGCCCATCTAGCCGTATGTAGCTCTCCTCTAGGAGTGGCACTCACGGTCACGACATGGTACACACCCTGGTAGGAAAAGAAACATACCAACTAGTGCCCCCCTCTTGCCCTTTCAGTAAGCTGCTAATGAACTAGAACAGATCAAGATACTAGGCTAAGACCAGAGCCATGTAGTTCTCATGGCTGTACGGTAAGTCCTGGGCTGTCGCTTTAAGATTTAGTCCTTACGGAGGGCAGACTAGAGCACCCAAAAAAACCCAATGCTCTAGCCCCTTCTGTCCATGTTGCTAAAAAGCATCTTTTAATACCATGTTGCATATATCTTTAATTGTATTCTTTAGTCAATATTAGTTGGAGCAAACTAAGCATACTACCCACATGCAAAACCCATAGGTAAATCAAGCACATGATAATCAATAGAAAGGTAAATAGACAATGGCAATACCGTAATTAACTGCATCTTCTACCTTGGTCTTCTTCTTCATCCATACGTGGCCATGGTTGGGGTTGCCACTGCTCACGTGGAAGGGGACCGGTGATGGCTGGCCTAGCCGGCCAACGGCAGTACGTGGCCTCACGATGGCGCGCTGGGCCTACCCACGGGGTCACGGTGGCCAGCGTAGGGCCTGCACGATCAAGCCCGCACAGGCCAGCGATGGCGCCTGCTGTGCAGGGCGTGGGAGGCCGCGGGGCCAAGGATAGGGTGCAGGGTCCGCACAATGGAGGCGTAGGAGTGCAGTTAAGGGGTGGAGATGGTGCTGCAGTGCCGGACGATGAAGAACGAAGAAGCTCCGGTCAGCCATGGTGGTTTATCACCGGAGAAGAAAAAGAAGACATGAAGAACGGTCAACGGATCCCGGATTTGCGAAACAAAATGCAAGAAGGTGTAGAGGACGATGAGATCTACCTTGTGGCGGTTGTGGTTGACGCTGAAACATGACTATTTGGCCAGAAAAGCTTGCCAAAGAGTTCGCCGGAAACCTAGTTGTGCCGAACTTTGACGATAGATGTAGGGAGATAGGAGCGGCGGCTGCGAAAAAGGGTTGTACTTCTGGAATCTGCGCGTCGAGACAAACACCAGCATATATATAGGTCTAGGGTTTGGAGATTTTGGAAATTCAAGATATTTATTATTTTTAGGAATTATTGATTTTTGTAATTAAAATAATTCTAGAAAATCTGGAATTACTATTTAAGCTCCAAAAAATATCTCTAAGCTCCAAAAAAATTCCATAAAAATTCCTATGGATAGATGGAAGGATAAGGAACACAACCAAAGTAGTTTTAGCTCCTAGAAAAGATTTTGGGATTGATCGAGGAAAAAGACAGCTCCAAGAAATAGGAATTTAATCCCAAAAAAGGTAGGAAAGATTCCCGAAAAGAGAGGGATCATTCTAACGCGTCTTAAAACCTTTTCCAAGCCTTTGGATTTTGAAAACAAAGCATTTTATCTAACTTTTGTTTTTGCAAGTTTTCAAATTCTTTTTAAACCACTACTTGAAAATAATATTTTGAAGATTGAGATTTGAATTTATTTTCCAAACCACTCATCACAAAAGTACCAATGCAACGACATGTATGTGCAAACAAGTTGCTACCCTTATGTTGGATTTTAATTTAAAGAAAATTTTCTTTTACCTATGTTTTTATGAGCACAAAACAATTAACAGAAATCATTTTACTCTTTTTAGAAAGTAGCTAATTTTAGGGTGTTACAATTCTACCCCCTTAAGATGAATCTCGTCCCTGAGATTCGGAGAAGAAGAGCAAAGAAGAGAGGGATACTTCAACTTGAGATTTTCTTCGCTTCCTTGAGCGACATCATCTTGATACTCACTTTGTGTTGTATGAGAACTCATCACGTGGCCACTCTTACAGATTCTTGTTCCATCTTAATCCAAGTATGATCTTATTGCTTCTCTTAATTCATTCCAATGAATCTTATTATCCATATGTTAAGCTTCCAAAAGATCTTGCTTAGCTTGAATCAGAACTTTGAATTGTATGGTTCATTTTTTTATGCATTTTGAAATGTTTTACTTTTCAAAAGGAAGACTTTAAATCAAAACCGAACAATTTTTTGTTTTTTTGAACTCCTTTTGAAATAGCTTTCAAAACATGTTTTATGTTTAGAACTCAAGAAAAATTTTCAACCATGTTTTGAAACTCTTTTGAATAAATGTTTTTAAGGTTTTGAAATAAACCCAAGCATTTTCAAATCATTGGAAACTAAGGACAACATACTAAGCTTTGTTTTTCAAACTCTTTTGAAAACCCAAATTTATAATCAAATCTCAGATAAAGAGCAGACAAATCAACTCAGGTTCTTTTGAAATCTATTTCAAACAAGGGATTTTCAAGATTTTAGAAAACAATTGAAACATTCGACTTCATTTTCAATCATTTTGAATGAACTCTTTTGGGATTTCTGAAATCAAACCAAGTCAATTTCAAAACTACTTTAGAAATGAAGAGAGTAAGTTTTCAATTCCCATTTTCTTTTGAAGTCAAACAAAAGACTTAATACACATGTTCAAGTTCTTTTTGGAATAAGACTTTTGGGGAATTAAATCAAATCAAATAATTTTCAACCCTTTCGAACCATTTTGGAAGACTTCTTTTAGAAATACACTTTTGAAAACAACTCAAACCTTTTCTTTTCAAATTTTGTTTTGAAATCAAACATAATTCTTGAAAGCATTTTGAACACCTTTCAAATAACATTTGAAATAAGACAACTCAAATTGTTTTTTCCAGTCGGTCTTTTCCAAACAACCCATTTTAAAAACACTTTTGAACCATTTTCAAAGTGTTTTAGAATAACACTTTGAAGAGTAAACGAATACATTTTACTCTTTTTGAAATTTAGTTCAAAGCAAAGTCGGTTTTGAAATCCCAATTTACTTCCGACTTTTTGAAGTTTTAGAAATAAGATACTTTCAAACTTTTTGTGAATATCTATTTTTAAACTAAAACCTTGAGTGAAGCAGTTCAAATCAATTTGTTTTCTTTTGAATGAGCAAAAGAGTCTTTCAAAATTCAAATCAAAACTTTTAAAATGTCTCAAATATAGTCTTTAGCAACTCTTTTTGAATCTTTTAAACTTTAATACTCTTTTCAAAACAACTCTTATTCTTTGGTGAAATACTTTTGAAATTAAGTTTCGAATACCGTCTCCTGAAAATGAGAAAACAAACTTAAACCCTTTTTGAACTTAGTTCAAAACAACTTTTGAAGAAGTTTTTCAAAGTTTTTGAATCAAAAGGTTGTTAATTCATTTTCCAACATCTTTTGAAAATTTTTATTTCAAGGAAAGGGGTTTAAATAGAAATCAAAACCAAACTAATTTTTAAGAATTAATCTTAGTCTTGAGCATTCTTGCAACTCATTGTATACGCCTATATCCTAGGTACGTGAAGATCGAACTCCCAACCATAGCTAGCTCGAAGATCAATCTTGACGTAGATCCAAACTCCTTGTGGTTCAGCATCTCGCAACACTCTTAGCTTGGCTACCCCCTTAAGAAGAGATGAGATAGGGGCACCAACATCCAACATGTAACTTTCTTCAAGGTGTATTATCATCCTCTGACATCCCAGAAAGCTTGTGGACATATATAAGAATAAGAAAAATTGATCCTTCCTGTAGACAGAAAACAGCAGCGCAGAAAAACTTCCATATATCGAGTTTTGTATATCCAATAAAGTTGCATATTAAACCGTTCGAAAGCTTATAAAATTCCCCACAACTTTCTTTTAGACCACTCCTTCAGATTCTGCAGTTAACTTGGTCGAAATCTTTGCTCAACAGAAACTATTCTAGATTCCAGACAGCACAGATGTATCACCTTGTGATTTTCATATCTCCCAAACCAGAATATCTATCAAGGTGAATCTTGCGGGAAGAGAAAAATATTGAAGTCTACATTCACCCAGAATTTTCTCAGAATTTTTGGTTGCTCGGAGTTTGGAGACATAGGCCATAGAAGACAGACTGCTCCTGAAGACAGAAGGCATGAAAACAAGAGAAAGAGAACCCATACTATTTATTCCGTTGATCCTTATACCTTAAACCTTTAATATAAATAAAATTATGAGCATAACCCACAAATTTAGTGCACTCATTACAAAGATACAACTCAACCATAACATGAGGACAAACCATCCAAACACGAAATACAAGCTCATTACTAATCGTTCCTTCTAGCTACTTGGTAGGCATTCTTAGGGGAAAACTTTCTTATCAGGGCTTTGGTAATTTGAATAGAGGTGAGACTAGAAAGTTTTGCAAGAGATCAAGAACAATAACTCAAGTAGATAAGAAAGTATTGCTTAAAGGGAGCTATAAAGGAGAGGAGACAATAGGACAAGGATTGGAAATATTCAATTCAATGAGTCAAGGAGGTGGAGAAATAGTTTTATAGTAAATTAGGTATTTAGAAATGACTAGTGCTAACTAGGCTTGTGTCCTACAGTCAACATTGCTCTGATACCATTCTATCACACCTATTTTTTCAAAGAATACCAAGCGCTAACTATATGTGTGCCCAGGATGTCCACATGACAAATATAGAGAATATCAAGAACAATGCTTTATTATATATCGAACATAATTATAACAGGACTTATAACTATTACAGAAGCATTGTGGAAACTATTCTTAATCTTCTGTTTGGGACTCCATACTCCACAGGGACGGTTGACTGGGGGAAACACTCACTGTGTACTCATGGTGGAAAGGAAAAATGGTGACCGGGCAGGGATATGGTTTTGGTATTGGTGGGTGTAAGAGGTTGTGTCCTGCGGCCAACAGGGCATAGCTTGGTTACACTTTTTTCCCTGTATGTGTTGGTTAAGGACCGGCCGTTGCATAAGGCTCTAGGCAAGTCACAGATTTATTATCCCGAGCATATACTTGGGTATGGGCGCAGGGAAGACTTGTTGCTCTCTTGTCGTGGGTTCCAGCTCTTTCCAGACCGACTGATTGGAGGCAGGGATGGTGGAGGTCCTTGCACCGCACTAAGTCTGGGACTTAGAAGCGGTGGCTTGGAGTGCAAGTTTGGATGGGGACCTGGACCCCATGACAGGAAGGTGATGGGTTAGTCCTGCTTGTGCCTAGGGTACAAGCAGGGCGTGTGTTTTCGGGGTACCCAGCTGGGGGTATTGATTCGTGAATCGCTAGGCGATTCGGTACGGCTTGTCTACGGTTTAGCATCATAGTAAGAACTAAAAGCTGGAAGATGATGAAATGGAACTGATTGCTCAACCTTTGCTTGAAAGTAGAATAGGTGCTTACATAGAATGGCCAGATAATGAATTAATACGACTATAAATAATAACATAAATAAGGACTCACTATTAGTATTACTTTCTGCAAAAAGGAAACCAGCAAACCATAAAGCTTTGCATGTCCCTTGGAGTCAGAAAACTATTCCCACTAGTCGGATAAGTCTTGCGAGTATATTATGTACTCAGGGTTTATTTACCCATATTGTAGGTAATGCTTAAGGAGTACAATTGTGTGAAGGATTCTTCTAGTGGGCACAGATGGATCCTCGTTCTTTATCGCTAGATGTTTATTTTTATTCCGCTATTTAATATTCCGCACTCTAACATTTGGCAATGTAATAATAAATTTCTAAGAATATTGGATGTATGAAATGTATTAAGTATTGTAACTCATTCTCATTATTGGATCCTTGGGGAAATATGTGGATCTTTTGGGTTCTCCCTTGGGGTGTGCCCGACGGATACCGCCCGTTGTAGCTTGCTTTTGGGGTGCTTAGTGTCTGGTGAAAGACGAGCGCCTCTGTAAGTATGTTATTTCAGGTGGTTCTGCCATAGGGCTATCGACGCTGACATTGAAGATTGCGCCCCCATGAAAAGGAGGGAGAGGAAGTTGTTCGGCGGTGGTTTTGGCGACAGTCTCCATAGAGCCCTAGGACTCGGAGTCTGGATTCTCCTCCAAGATGGTTTGGAGGGATGCTTCGGGGCATCGGCCGACGTGTAGCATGTTGATAGCCAATGGGAGCTGGTCAGCGATCGGGTCAGTGAGAGGATGGACATCTCCAACCTGGTTGGCAAATTTTCCACTGAGGGCATCTTAATAGGCGGCAGCGATGTTGGTGAGCCCAAAAGGTAGGGCCATAACCCCCAAAGTTTCCCGAGCAGCCTCTGGTAGATCTAGAATAGAGGGTGGTCGGCGCTAAACTAGAGTGGTCAGAGCCAATTCTGTGATGGAGAGGCAATCAATGAGCTTTAGGCCGACCTGATCAATGGATGTGATCGGATCATCGTTGTTGGTTCACCTCCTCTGGATGCAATCAGATCAGATCTGTAGTCATAGGTGTTGGGGTGATCGGCACAACATTGATCTGCACCGGCTCAATGAGCTCTCCAACTCCGTCAGCGTTGATGATCCACGAGATCGGTCTGATAGTGAAGATCTAGCCAGGCTATGGGAGGGACGAAGAGCTTGCAGAACATACCATCTTGTTTGACATGGAAATAGCATGCACACCCCTACCTGGCATGCCAACTATCGATAGAATATCGTCGGCAGTCCTCCGAGGGGTATCCCACGAAGGTAGATTGATCGGCAGATATGTGTGTACTCGAAAACAAGAAGGCAACAGAGACACACGAGTTAGACAGGTTCATGCCGTTAGTATGATGTAATACCCTACTCCTGTGGTCTATTGGGTTGTATTGGCTATCGTATGATATTGCGTGAGTTTGGAGGAGGTCCCTGCCCACCTTATATAGTCCGGGGGGCAGGGTTACAAGTCGGTTAGATCTAGGAGATAACCAGAAAGTAATAACAGATTACAGGAATCATGGGATCATACGTATCCTAATAGATCTTGTAGTATCTTTAGGATATCTTCCTGGTGTCTTGTGGGAGGCACCGAGCAGCGTCATGCCCCACAAGGCATCGTCTTATGGGCTTGGCCACCCTTGGGGGCGTAGCCCATGTGGTCTGTCATGGGTATTCGGGGTCGTGCCCCCACAATTATAAAATCAGTGGTGTGCTCAGGCTACTCTCGGCCTAAGATCGGACGTTGGTGATCGAACTTTGGCTAATCAGTATTTAGCATCCGGTCCTGCTAATGTAGTGGAACACAGAGAAGGGGGTGAGTAACTGGACGCTGTAGTGAGTCCAGTCATGGTGGACCAGACACATCTGGTCACAAAAAACCCTTTTCTAAAACATTACTAGAAATGATCGGACTCCAGTGATGGAGCGTCCGGTCACTTTGAGCAGCACGTTCGGTCGCAACTTAACACATGGTGCGAAGCTAACAAACCGTTGAGATCACATGGATGAGGTTAAACTGAGGGGCCACATGGCACGCATCGCGTGACCAGACGCTGAGTGGTGTGTGTCCGGTTGCCTTGACCTGCGCATTCGGTTGGTGCGCAGTGGGTTGCACTACGAGCCTAATGGCTCTATTCATGGGGGCTCTCTATTTAAGCCCCATGGCTGGCTCAAGCTCACTCTCTTGGCCATTTGCATTGACATAGCAACCTTGTGAGCTTAGCTAAAGCCCTCCCACTCATCTCCATCATTGATTCATCATCTTTGTGAGATTGGGAGAGAATCCAAGTGCATTGCTTGAGTGTTTGCATCTAGAGGCACTTGGTGTCCGTGTTTCGCTGCAGGATTTGCTTGTTACTCTTGGTGGTTACTGCCACCTAGATGGCTTGGAGCAGCGAGGATCATCGAGCGGAGGTTGGTGATTGTCTCCGGCTCCGATCGTGGTGATTGTGAGAGGTTCTTGACCTTTCCCGGCGGAGAGCCAAAAGGTACTCTAGTAAATTGCTTGTGGCTTGTGTGATCCTCATTTTGTGTTAGTTGTGTGGCACCCTATTGAGAGTTTGGCATGTGATGCCAATTAGCACATGAACCTCCAAGTGAGTGAATCACCACAACGAGGACTAGCTTGTTGGCAAGCAAGTGAACCTTGGTAAAAAATCAATGTGTCATCATTTGATTCCGAGGTGATTGGTCTTCATTGGTATTCATTCTTATGATGGATTGATTCATTCCTCGACTTGGTGGTACAACCAACTTGCTATCTTTCTTTACATTATCGCATACTAGTTGTTAAGCTCTTTAGTGTAGCTAGTCGTGAGAGCTTATTAGTTTGGTTAGTGTGGCTCTTTAGTTAGTCTTGGAGAGCACACTAACTTAGTGTAGTAACATAGTCATTGTGTGGATAGAGACTATAGAAACTAGAATTATGGTAGGTGGCTTGCTTTTTAGTAGGCTAGTGCAACACTCGCTTCGCCTCATATTTGTCTAACCGGTTTGCTAAGTGTTGTTGTAGAAAATTTTTAATAGGCTATTCACCCCCCTCTAGCCATTAGGACCTTTCAAGTGGTATTGGAGCCGAGGTTACCGTGATTTGAGGCTTAACAACATTCGGTGTCAAAATGGCTTAAATCAACAGCACAAAGAAGTTCATGGGATGATGATATGATGATAAGATGGCTCTCTTTGTCAAGAGATTTGGCAAGTTCATGATGAAGAAGGGCTACCTTGCTAGAAGAAAGATGTCTTCATCCAAGAATAAGGAAGAGTCAAGAAGGTGCTTCAATTGTGGAGGCAAGGATCATCTTGTTGCTCAATGCCCATACAATATGGATAATGATGATGACAACAAGAAGAACAAGAAGAAGGACAAGAAGGAAAAGAAAGAGAAGAAGGACAAGATGATCTTCAAGATGAAGAAGAAAGGTGGTTCCTATGTGGTCACTTGGGATAGTGATGCTTCCTCAAGTGATGATGATGATGATAGTGATGATGACAAGACCACCAAGAAAAAGGCACTTGCAAGCATTGCTATCAATGAGAAGCCTTCTCTCTTCGACACTCCATCATGCTTCATGGCTAAGGCCACTAAGGTATAAACTTGTGATGATAGAAGTGATGAGGAACATGATAATGAAAATGAAAATAAAAGTGATAGTGATGACGATGAACTAACTAAGGATGAACTACTTGACATGCTAGATGATGCTAAAGAACACTTTAACATTAAGAGAAGGGAATGCAAAAGCTTGTGTAAGGAACTAAAAGCCCTTAAGCAAGCCTTTAATGAGCTCAATGCATCTCATGAGAGGCTAGAGGAAGCCCATGAGAAGCTTGGAAAGGTTCACAAGAAGCTTGAAAAAGCTCATTCCTCTTTGTTTAATGAGCAAAATGAGAAGAGGCATGTTGAGACATATGATGTAGGCTTAACTTGTGATATAATTAATGAATCATTCCATAAGCCTATCATTGTTGCTCCCACTAACTCTTCTTGTAGCACTTCTACTTCCACCTCATCTAGTAGTGATGATTTTATTTGTGATGCCTCACTAATGGTTGAGAATGAGACTCTCAAGAAGAAGGTCAATGAGCTCACTCACACCTTGGCTAAGGCCTATGGTGGTGAGGACCGCTTGCTTATGTGCTTGGGTAGCCAAAGAGCTTCTCTCTACAAAGAGGGATTGGGATATATCCCCAAGAAAGGCAAGGCGACCTTTGCTCCTCACAAGACTAGTTTTATGAAGAACAATGGTCGGTTTTGCACTAGTTGCAAGTAAGTTGGTCATAAAGAGCATGAGTGCAAGAACAAGAGCAAAAATGCTAATGTATCCTCAATTAAGATTAATTCTTTCTATGTGCTTACTAAGGGTACAAATGGTGTGAAAGCTAAGTTCATTGGTACACCATGGATGGGCTCAAAGAAGAAAGCCATTTGGGTGCAAAGGCTTGGTCACTAACCTTCAAGGACCAAAGCAAGTTTGGGTACCTAACAAGAATTGATCTTCTTTTGTAGATCAATTACAAAGCCGGAGGAAGGCATTGGGTTCTTGATAGTGGGCGCACTCAACACATGACCGGTGATGCAAGAATATTCAACTCAATCAACACCAATGGAAACTATTGTTATGATAGTATCACATTTGGTGACAATGGCAAAGGCAAGGTCAAAGGGCTTGGTAAGATTGCAATATCCAATGACTTGAGCATATCCAATGTGTTGTTAGTAGAGAGCTTAAACTTTAATTTGCTATCCGTGGCTCAATTGTGTGATCTTGGATTCAAATGCATATTTGGGGTAGATGATGTAGAGATCATAAGTGTAGATTGCTCTAACTTGATCTTCAAAGGATTTATATATGAGAATCTATACTTGGTTGATTTCAATGCTAGTGAAGCTCAAGTATCTACATGTTTGTTCACTAAGTCTAGCATGAGTTGGTTATGGCATAGAAGGCTTGGTCATGTTGGAATGAAACAATTGAATAGATTGGTTAAGCATGACTTGGTTAAAGGCTTGAAAGATATAGTGTTTGAGAAAGATAAGCTTTGTAGCTCCTGTCAAGCCGGCAAACAAGTTGGAAATACCCATCCTAAGAAAAGCATGATGAGCACTAGTAAAGCATTTGAGTTATTGCACATGGACTTGTTTGAGCCAACTCAATACACTAGCATTGGTGGTAACAAATATGGCTTTATGATAGTGGATGATTATACTAGATACACTTGAGTATTCTTTCTAGTGGACAAAAGTGATGTGTTTGCAACATTCAAATCATTTGTCAAGGACATTCACAATGAGTTTGAAACAACCATCAAGAGAGTTAGAAGTGACAATGGTAGTGAGTTCAAGAACACTAGAATTGATGAGTTGTGTGATGAATTTAGAATTAGACATCAATTCTCATTCAAGTACACTCCACAGTCAAATGGTCTTGTTGAGAGGAAGAATAGAACACTCATTGATATGGCAAGGTCTATGCTTAGTGAGTACAATGTGAGTCAATCTTTTTGGGCCGAAGCTATCAACACGGCTTGCTATTGTAGCAACCACCTCTATTGTCACACATTAAAAGAGAAAACACCATATGAGCTCTTGAATGGTAAAAAGCCCAACATTGCATATTTTTGGGTCTTTGGTTGCAAATTCTATATCTTGAAGAAAGGCACTAGATTGGGAAAGTTTGACAAGAAATGTGATAAAGGATTCCTACTTGATTATTCCACTACAAGCAAAGCATATAGAGTTTGGAATTTAGATAGTAGTACTCTTGAGGAAGTTCATGATGTTGAATTTGATGAAACCAAGGGTTCCCAAGATGAGAATGAGAACTTGGAAGATGTTAGAGGCATTCAACTTTCAAATGCCATGAAGAACATGGATGTTGGTGAATTAAGGCCTAGGCAAGTGAATGATGATGAATATGATCAAGTGCAAGTGCTCTCTAACTCAAATGTACAAGATGATACAAATCAAGCTAGTACAAATGGCTCTCATGACAATGAACAAAATCAAGTGGCTAGTACATCATCTCAACCCAATGATCAAGCAAGTGCAAGCAATCAAGTTTCAATACTCCAATCAACCAATATTGCAAGGGATCATCCATTGGACACTATCATTGGTGATATTTCAAGAGGTGTGCAAACTAGATCAAGATTGGCTTCATTTTGTGAGCACTTCTTGTAACAACCCGGGTTTTTGGAGAAGCCAAAAATATGAACTTTTTAAAAAATTTCCTACAATATGTGAAGCATATAGATACTAGGTCAAACAAAGAACAATTTATAAATAAATTGTTGCATACATATAGTGTTGCTTGTAGGAGTTTGTTGGAGTTCCTTAGTTGATTTAGGGTTTTGTGTTGGAGAGCACAAGTCCGTAGCAAATCCTTTTGACTCCTTCTGGAATCTCTCACGATCCCCTTGACCTAAATTCTATAATCAACCAACTATCTTTATCAACTCAATGCCCGTGAGTTGCCAACCTTTGACATGGACCCCACTACCCCTAGTTGACCTCTAGTGGACCCCACTAGGAGGTGTACATGTTGGTGACATAGGTATACAATATAGGAACCCTTGAAGGAAATAGGTTGGAAATAGAAATAGAAAAAGATAGGAAATAGGAGAATGATATAGAAAAGCCTTTCGGCCCAAGATGAAGCACCAGCCCAACCAGGCCATCCCCTCCCTCTTTATCCACTGCACGGCCCACTCACCCCTTCTCTTGGCCCAACCGGCGCAGCAGCCTAGCCTGGCCTAGCTTCTTCCCTCTGGCCCACGCGCGCGCATGGCCTGCTCTCTCCGCTGGCCTAGCCGAGGCAGCGGCCATGCTCCCTTTGGCCCAGCCTGGCCAGCAGCCAAAGCCCCACTCCAACCCGAGGCAGAGCACACCGCGACCCCACTCCCAGCCGCCGCCGCTAGACCGCGTGCGGGCGCCCGACACCGCCCCACGTTCCACGCCGCACGATGCGCGCCGCGTGCCCCTTCTCTACAAGGAAGCTGAGGATCGCCGTCCACAGTACCTAGAGCCCTAACCGCTCGCCCTATAAAGACGTCGCAACCGGTTGCCCCTTCTCCTCCATTCCGCAGCCACCGCCACCATCCCTCTCCCTCTTCCTCCACGTGAGCAGCCACCTTCCTACACGCCACCAGTTGCCTCGCCACGCTGGAGGTGCACCATGGCAGCACCGCCTCTCTGCTCTACGTCGTGACCGAGCCACCGGTAGGAGCCCGTCCCTGCCTCGCTAGAGCCCCTAACCATGGCGACGCCGACCGCGATTCCCTACTCCTTCCCTGCCTGTGACATGAGCGCGTCCACGGCAACCATGATGCCTCGCCTCAGCATCCGTGCCTCGTCGCCCTCTGCACCTCGTCCTCGGCCGTGGCCACGCCAAGCCCAACGGTGAGCACTGGACTCCCAAGCCCCCATCCTTATTCATGCTTTTGATGCCTGCCTGTCCTGGCCTTCGACGCCGGCTTGACCCCGGAGCCTTCCTGGAGTCCGTGAGGCCTCGCCACACTGGCAGCCATGACCCCCTTGCCCCGAGCCCGCAAAGCCGCTCCATCGTCCTCTACTCCAGGCTGGTCTGCGCTAGCGAGCCCCTACATGTCGTGCTGCTTGCGACACCAGAGACCGTGCCCTTGCCACGATGTCGTGCCATGCCTCGTCGTGCTCTGCCCCTCCTCTACGTCAAGCAGCAACCCCACGAACATGTCTCGACGTCCTAGGCCACGATGTCGCCCACCGTGTTGCCGGAATGACCGCCCGGAGCCACATTCGCCACATTGCTCCGAAGCACACCACCGGAGCCGCTGCCGAAGCTGCAGCGCTACCCGCGATGCCATGCTCCCCGGCCACCCAACAAGCGCCGTCCTGGACCTAAGGCCGAGCCTGAGGACCCCACGATGTCCACGCAGCTACACCACCTCATCGATGTCCACCTCGAGCCTCTGCTCCGCGCCTCGTCCTCGGTCACGGCCACGCTAAGCTCCGACCCTGTCTTGGCCACAACGAGCCTCTCCATGCTGATGTCGTTGTGCTCCACCGAGGCCGCACCGATGCCCTCCACTTCAACTTGCACTGACGTCACCATGGCCAAGAGCAGGAACTACATCACCTACTGAGGCTGCAACTTGAATGGCAAGCCTTTGCCTTGATGCACTGCCGCAGCATGTTCGTCCATGCCCCAAGCACGGCGGCAGCATCTCGATGCGCCCCCGTTCCAAGACCACAACGACTTACCCAAACAGACGGTGAGCACCCAAAGCCCAGGACCCCATCTTTTCCCCTCCCTACCGTTACTCATGCTGAGCCCAGCCTTTATGCCACTGTTCCCACTATTGTAGGGAGGGAGCGACCCCACAACACCACCATGCCAGAGGACGACAGCACCACCTAGCCATGTACATCCTTGTGTCCGGCCTTCAAGCCGTGCAACTCTATGTGCAGGGAAGAAACCAGCCCCTTGCGGTGTCTTTCGTGAACCATGGTCGAGCTTCGTCCAACAGCCACCACCGAGCCCCTCTTTCCAACCCCGACTTTGCTTACCGGCCATGGCATTCCAACCATGGAATGCATAGACCAAGGCCACCTCTGGCCTTTGGACACAAGCACACACACACGTGACTAACCCAAGCCAAATCGAACCGCCGAAGTTCCAAGAATGCGGTGTGGTTGCCGACTACCATTGAAGCATTCTCTAAAGCCATGCCTCATCCACCATGAACCACGCCCGAATGAGTCAAGCCTTGATCGCCGTCTCTAACGTTGCGATGGAGCTCTACTGCTCCTAGAAATGCCTGCACTCACTAGCACAAGACCGGACTTAGCCAAACGGATCCACGGCATAGGAGACACCGGAAAGGACTTGTCGCCTATAAAACCCATCGTGGCCAAGCCATGCCGCGACGAAGAGTTACCATGACCTCATTGTGAGCCATGAAGCCGTAATTGGACCACGTGGTATTGATCACCACATCATGGACTGCAGGATTCCCTTTTTGGTTGCCCTGATGGCTTCATGGAACCCTATGCCTATGTTTCACCACTATTCTGGCTACCTCGAGTCACGAGAACATGCCGTCGAAATCTACCGGGACCCACACTAAAGGCCTTTTGAAGTAGTCACATTGCACAACTCACGGACAAAGCCCTGGCATACACCGCATGACCTAGCACCGTGCCATCATTGTATTGAGTCCGTTCCCGACATTTCGGCTGCCTCGTTAAACGAGGGCGAGCCGTTGAGAAACCGTGTGATCCCTAGCATCGTACCGATGACAAGTGGAGTTTTTCCGACATTCCGGTCACCTTGCCTTGCAAGTGCGTGCCATTGAGGAGATATCATAACCCTGTCTACTATGAGCCGTAACCTCTGGACCATGAACCCTAGTCGTATGTCTTATTGAGACCATGGAGAGCCTCATCTCACGTCTTTCTGTATACATATATCTACCTTGTTGGACCCTATTCTTACGACCTATCTGTCCATGACTGTCTTACAGATCTATCCATCACCCAACTATGGAATGTGCTACTCCACCATTGTTGTCGGGTTGTTTGGTCGTGGTTGGTTCTTATCGCTGGTTGTTGGTGTTGTTGCCTATGTGCCGAGCCTTCGAGTCGGCTGAGGGATCGTACCTCGTTCAGATGTTATGATCACGGGAGCCATCTCGCCATGACCATGATGCCGAGTGCAACTCGACCCCTCGCTTTTTAGTTGACTTCATAGTACCATGAGTGTTAGCTCCTGTCTTTGGCCCTAGAACATGGTCGTGATGGATTCGATATCGATGCGGATATCACCCGCTCACATCGAGCCTTTCATGACCTAGCCTGTGGGAGATGACCTAGGAGATAACAATCATAGAACGATGGATGCCAACTCATTGGTATAGCTTGTGGCCGCGAGTTCGCCTCACCATGATCATGGAGCTATGCCTCTCTCTTTCATTTGCTTCTTCATGCTCAAGCCCTTGTGTGTTTGTACCCCATTCGACCATCGTGTTTCGTCGATTCTCACGGTGACCACTGCACCGTTATGAATCAAAGAGATGACTTAGTGCCAGTGCACCCAGGTCGGGTACCCTATGGGTGGTTTGCGCACTTGTATTCTTTAGTGAGTTGCTCCTTCCAATGCCTTGTCTTCTATCGTGGCATGTGTGCCGGAAGGAGTAGACCTCCGTTCTCTACTATTATTGCCCTATTAGCCCGCTCTGTTCGATCCTGCCTTGTCCATGGCGATTGGATCAAAGACTGGACTATCTCTTTTTAGTTAGCAAAGCAATGGTTTATGTCGTACCTCGGACCCGTGCGTGTCGACCCGATCGGCCATCTAAACCATCTTTCCTGAAGATGTGTTTGAGAACATGGCATGGATGTGCCTAGCTAACCCCCGCTTCTTGTGTTTTGCTGAGCAACTCTTTTCTCGGCTCCCAACGTTATTATGTCGTGTGGATCGAGAGGACCCGTTGCTGTCCAATCTCTTTGCACTACCGCATTCTACCATAGCGGGTGAGCCGAAGTACGTTGGAGCCAAGTCACAATAGTGTTAATCGTTCTTGTATGCTACTCGTGTCCAATTGTGACTTGCGGGATAAGGCTATAAGAGCTGAACCCCGTCGTTCTTCTTTCTTGGGGCCTGACTTCCAATCCCCGTCAATTCAATGACACCGGATCGAAAGATCGTGAGCCATGGTGTTTGCTCTGGATAAGCTCTGGCTTAAACCGTTTATCATAAAGCCATACTGGCTTGGCCATGACTTAAGCTTGTGCTCAGCATACCACCACTTGTGATTCTTGGCCTGAGGAAATCGGACAACCATTGAGAGGGCTAAGCCATGTATCTCTTATTGTCTCACCGGTGTTATTGGATTTCCTGCGTCTCGTCGTCTTTTCGAGTGTTGAGTGCTCTCTTGCCTGGCGTGTCGCTTCGTGGAGTAGCTGACGATTAGACCCAGAGAACATGGACGACAACAAGGACTGTGGAATGGAGTCAAAGCAGGAGGAGGTGACCCCGCTAATAGAACACCAATGAATGGAGAATTGTACCACTACTACCTCTACATCACAGGTGTCATGGCAGCACCCTCTTTTAGAGAACCCTATTAGACATTGCATAATATCTAGAACTGCTAGCGCTTTATATTTAATCATTTGCTAGTATATTGATGCATGCTACTACCTGAGCCATTATCACCTTGATGCAACCTACTCTACCACGTCACCTTGCTTTACGCATTCGCTCACTTATATATGCTTACTTGCCTGCTTGCTTGCATATTACACCACTATACTTATTATTAACACCACTTCGCATTATATCGGGGATGTGATGCTGGTGGTGAACCCCCTGGGAATGGTTTGGCTATGGGTGCCGGACTTGGTGGTGTGTGAGCGTGCTGCGTGTGTCTTGGGTGCGTGGAGAGTGAGGGTTGTGTCGACCGAGCTAGAGTAACGATGAGCCTAGGGCGAGTCTTGCCATGAGGTGCTACCTGGGCACTTGGATATGGAATACCTATGGCGGGTAAATGGTAATTGGAGGTGTCCTTGGGTGTGAACCTCAGAGAGGTGGAGCCTAGGGTTGAGGTGCTATGGTGGCACGTAAAATGGAAACCCTGATGAAGACATTCTGGCTTGGTCAATCCCTAAGGACTTACTAGTACTCAGACTCACCGGGAATCATTTACATCCCACTCGCCCTATATGGTGCGGGATGGTCAGACTACTTGGTAGAACAATGCCACTACTGCAAGGCGAACATGTGCAAGGAGGTACGGGGTGCGCGGTTTCCCCCACACCCTTCCGAGACTTCAGGAGGCCTTGTGGACCTGGCTCTTGACATCCGGAGGGCCCCGGCTCTATCTACGACTCACAGTATCAGCCATCCTAGACTAGACTTGGGATGTTCCGGGGCTGAGAGGTAGGATGGCATCGTTCTAGGCTAGCAAGCGGCTGGAATCTACCTAGATGGGGCACCATCGAGGATGGCTATCTTGTGGGTATGTAAAACCTCTGCAGAGTGTTTGGTTGATCGATCGATACATATGCTGACTTATCGGCTATGGACCTTTCATGGGTTTCACTTAAACTAGATAGGAGATGAGTCCTTCTTTCCTCCCTCCAGGGTTGGGGTATTTTTCGGTCGTGAGCCTTGGGGGCTACGGGCCGTTGAGACAAGGCCAAGTGGGAGTTGGCCTATCAACCTGAGTGTGTGAGATGAGATGTGGTGTGGTGGTGTGGAGATGGTTTGGGATGGATGGTTGGCGGATGGGTATGGATGGTGTGGTGGTGAATGTGTTAAAAATGGGATATTATTATTATTATATTACTAAAGTTATTTACTTCTCATGCGCTAAGGATGCAAACCATAGCCAAATATTAGGATCACCAGATCCCTTGTTTATCTTTTCCACTAAAGCTTATCGGTGCTGACCATGGCCTGCACACATCTGGCGGTGTGTAGATTTCCTGCTTCTCAGAGATGCTGACTTTAGAAGGATTAGAAGGTCCCATGCCTACGCTCAAGTTTGGTTTGGAGATGGAGTCTATGCTGCACTACGCCAACTCTGATGATGCCCGTGAAGGAGGAGCCTTCACTCGATAATCTTCCGCTAGATTAACTCTGTAATAGGTGTGTTTCCCCAGTGATGTAATATCTTGTATTCTTGAAATCTTACGATGTGTGACTGTGACATCGACTGAAATATGATAATATGATGGAATCAGTTCTTGGTTTTATCATATTAAAATTCATTCTGTGGATTTTCCCTTCGAGGAAAATTGAGGATGTTTCACTTCTCATTTGTGTCATCCATTGAACCAAAGAAGATAGATGAAGCATTGAAGGATGTTGATTGGGTGAATGCTATGCATGAAGAATTGAATAACTTCACAAGAAATCAAGTATGGGAATTGGTAGAGAGACCAAAGGGACACAATGTGATTGGAACCAAATGGGTCTTTAGGAATAAGCAAGATCAAGATGGGATAGTAGTAAGGAACAAAGAAAGATTGGTAGCACAAGGATATACACAAGTTGAAGGTCTTGACTTTGGAGAAACATATGCCCTGGTTGCTAGATTAGAAGCAATTAGAATCTTGCTAGCCTATGCATGTGCTCACAACATCAAGCTCTATCAAATGGATGTTAAGAGTGCATTTATCAATGGTTATATCAATGAAGAAGTATATATTGAGCAACCCCCTAGTTTTGAAGATGACAAGAAACCTGACCATGTGTACAAGTTGAAGAAGGTATTGTATGGCTTGAAGTAAGCACCTAGAGCATGGTATGAGAGATTGAGGGACTTCCTACTCTCTAAAGGGTTCATGATGGGCAAGGTTGACACCACTCTTTTCACCAAGAAGATTGGCAAAGACTTATTTGTGTTGCAAATCTATGTTGATGACATCATATTTGGATCAACCAATCAATACTTTTGTGAAGAGTTTGGAAAGATGATGGCTAATGAGTTTGAAATGTCCATGATTGGAGAGTTAAGTTACTTCCTTGGTCTTCAAATCAACAATTAAAGAATTGTACATTTGTGAGTCAAGGCAAGTACATCAAAGACATGCTCAAGAAGTTTGGCATGAGTGATAGCAAAGCCATTAGCACGCCAATGGGGATAGATGACAACTTGGATAGTGATACAAGTGGCAATATAGTGGATCAAAAATTGTATCAGTCTATGATTGGAAGCCTACTCTATGTGACCGCATCAAGGCCAGATGTCATGTTTAGTGTATGCGTGTGTGCAAGATTTCAAGCCTTACCAAGAGAAAGTCATTTGAAGGCTACAAAGAGAATATTGAGATACTTGAAGCATACACAAAATGTTGGTTTGTGGTATCCTAAAAGAGCAAAGTTTGAGCTAGTTGGTTACTCTAACTCAGATTCTGTGGGATGCAAGGTTGAAAGGAAGAGCACCTCGGGCACATGTCAATTGTTGGGAAGATCACTTGTTTTATGGTCATCAAATAAGCAAAATAATGTTGCATTATCAACCACCAAAGCCAAATACATATCCATCGGTAGTTGTTGTGCACAAATACTTTGGATGAAGGCCACATTGAATGACTTTGGAATCAAGTTCAAGAAAGTGCCATTGCTATGTGACAATGAGAGTGCAATCAAGTTAACCAACAACCTGGTTCAACATGCAAGAACAAAGCACATTGATGTCCGCCATCATTTCATAAGAGATCACCAACAAAAAGGGGACATTTGCATTGAGAGTGTAGGCACCGAAGATCAACTTGCTGATATATTCACTAAGCCATTAGATGAGAAAAGGTTTTACAAACTAAGGAATGAGTTGAACATATTGGATTTCTCAAATATGTGTTGATCCAACCCCAACTTATATGACATGCCTCTCCTTTGAGCAATCCAAGGTAAAAGTTAATTGGTATGGCATACATACTTGCTAAGGACATGTGTGGTGCATCTAGTCATCTTTCTCATTTAATAGGCTCATTCATGAAAATAAAATGATTTTGATGTTTGTATGGCACCACTATTGCTTCTATGCTTAATTTGGTCTAGTGGTAGCATATGACATGTTTATGGGCTTGTAAACCTAGTGTTTGATCTAGAAAATGAGCTCTAAGTGTTTAACTCAACATGGTACAAGGTAACCCTTATTTGGAGGTGTGAAGAAGCTTGTCCTTGGATCAAACCGAGTTAAATATCTTTGACAAGTGATCTATATTGGACCAAATTTGGGAAAATAATCCTCACCCCATTGTTTGACATTGATAATCATAACCTGTCTATAATTTAAGCCTTTGTGGTCACTGATGACAAAGGGAGAGAAAAACAAACATATAAGTGATAGGGGGAGAAATAGTGAAAATTGACATAGGAGAAGAGATATGACGAAGTAAGGGGATCAATTAAAATTTTAAGCACACAAGTAGGGGGAGCAAGCTCATGAACTTGTATGGTGTATTTGAATGTGTATTTCATATATTTGCTTGCATGGCACAAGTTTTAAAGTTCAATATCCATGCTTGCGTGGTGTATGCTAGTTGTAGGTTTTGAATGATGAAATGGAAAACTAGCATGCATAGGTTAAGTAACTAGACTCATGCTCATATTATGAAAACTAGACCCTTACTTCTAATGTTGATCTCATGAGATATTCTAGTTTTTGTGTATATCTAGTTACTAATGGTGCTAAGGATGGTATATTGGTACACTCCGATTGGTATCATGCTTCAAAGGTCCATCTCTTATACCTTAGCATCATTTGGTAGACATTGACTCCTACATTTCCTATCTAAACATATGTGCAAGCTACAATTTAAACTATTAGCACATATGTAGGGGGAGTAATTGCTACCATATGGGATTCATGAAACTTGTCCATATTCTTTTACACATGGTAAATATGCTTGGGCAAACAACATGGATTCAAATGAATTCTAATTCATATCTTTGTGAAATGGTTGTCATCAATTACCAAAAAGGGGGAGATTGAAAGCTCTAGTTTATTTTTGGTGAATTCATGAAACCCTAAGTGCTAACATAGTTTATCAAAGTGATTATGAGATAGGTAGCACTACTCCAAGTGATGAAGCAATGGTGATGATCATGATGATGCTGATGATCATGATGATGGTGATGGCATGGTGATGATCAAATGCTTGGACTTGGAAAAGAAGAAAGAGAAACACAAAAAGCTTAAGGCAAAGGTGAAATTGATAGGAGCTTTTTGGTTTAGTGATCGAGACACTTAGTGAGTGTGATCACATTTAGGATCGATAACCGTACTATTAAGAGGGGTGAAACTCATATCGAAATGCGGTTATCAAAGTGCCACTAGATACTCTAACTCATTGCATATGCATTTAGATCTAGTGGAGTGCTAACACCCTTGAAAATGTTTGTGAAAATATGCTTACACACGTACACAAGGTGATACACTTGGTGGTTGGCATATTTGAGCAAGAGTGGAGAAGTTGGTGAAATAAAGGAGGTGATAGTCACTGAAAAACTAAGATCGGACGCTAGTCACGTGGTGATCGGACTCAGGGGAGCAGCGTCCGGTCAATTATAAAATCAGTGGTGTGCTCTGGCTACTCTCGGTCTGAGACTAGACATAGGTGACCAGACTCTGGCTAAACACTATTCAGCGTCCGGTCCTGCTGACATGGTGGAGCATAGAGAAGGAGGTGAGTAACCGGACGCTGTAGTGAGTCCAGTCATGTTGGACCGGACGTGTCCGGTTATGAAAAACCCTTTCTAAAATCTTACTAGAAACGAACGGACTCCAGTGATAGAGCATCCGGTCACTTTGAGCAGCGCGTCCGATCGCAACTTAACATGTGGCGCAAAGCTAACTAGCCATTAAGATCGCATGGATGAGGTTAAACCGAGGGGCCACGTGGCACACATCGTGCGACCGGACGCTGAGTGGTGTGTGTTAGGTCGCCTCGACCTACGCGTCTAGTCGGTGCGCAGTGGGCTGCTCTGTGAGCCCAATGGCTCTATTTGTGGGGGCTCTCTATTTAAGCCCCATGGCCAGCTCAAGCTCACTCTCTTGGCCATTTGCATTAACATAGCAACCTTGTGAGCTTAGCCAAAGCCCTCCCACTCATCTCCATCATTGATTCATCATCTTTGTGAGATTGAGAGAGAATCCAAATGCATTGCTTGAGTGTTTGCATCTAGAGGCACTTGGTGTTTGTGTTTTGCTGTGGGATTCGCTTGTTACTTTTGGTGGTTGCTACCACCTAGACTGCTTGGAGCAGCGAGGATCATCGAGCGGAGGTTGGTGACTGTCTCCAGCTCTGATCATGGTGATTATGAGGGGTTCTTGACCTTTCCCCGATGGAGAGCCAAAAGGTACTCTAGTAAATTGCTCATGGCATGTGTGATCCTCATTTTGTGTTGGTTGTGCGGCACCCTATTGAGGGTTTGGCGTGTGATGCCAATTAACGCGTGAACCTCCAAGTGAGTGAATCACCACAACGAGTACTAGCTTGCCGGCAAGCAAGGAACCTCGATAACAATCATTGTGTCATCATTTGATTCTGAGGTGATTGGTCTTCATTCTTGTGATTGATTGGTTCATTCCTCGACTCAGCGGTACAACCAACTTGCTCTCTTTCTTTACATTACCGCATACTAGTTGTCAAGTTGTTTAGTGTAGCTAGTCGTGAGAGCTTGTTAGTTTGGTTAGTGTGGCTCTTTAGTTAGCTTTTGAGAGCACACTAACTTAGTGTAGTAACATAGCCATTATGTGGATAGACACTATAGAAACTAGAATTGTGGTAGGTGGCTTGCTTTTTAGTAAGCTAGCGCAACACTCGCTTTGCCTCATATTTGTCTAACCGGTTTGCTAAGTGTTGCTGTAGAAATTTTTTAATAGGCTATTCACCCCCCTCTAGCCATTAGGACCTTTCAAGTGGTCTCGGAGCCGAGGTCACCGTGATTTGAGGCTTAACAACATTCGGTGTCAAAATGGCTCAAATCAAAAACACAAAGAAGCCACCCCAATTTGATGGCTCTAACTATCCCTATTGGAAGGCTAAGATGACAATATATATCAAGTCAATCAATAGGAAAGTTTGGAAGGTGGTGGAGACCAAGATTGAGATAGAGGATCCGAAGAACCCCACCGCCGTCGAAGAAGTGCTTCTCCAAAACAATGACATTGCTCTTAGTGCCATTCATGATGCTATTGATCAGAGAACATTTGAGCAAATCAAGAACATTGAGATGGCTCATGAAGCATGGAAGAAGTTGGAGGAATCATTTGAGGGCACTCAAGCCGTGAAGGGTGCAAAGGCATACATTCTCAAAGAGAAGTTTGCAAGCTTCAAGAAGGAGGATGAGAGTGTGTTGGAGATGTTCCATAGGCTTCAAGTGCTTGTCAATGATCTCAAAACACTTGGAGAAGAGGTGAAGGAGAAGGACTTCTCCCACAAGTTCTTGAGATGTTTACCTTCGAGATTTGGCACATTGGTCACTATTCTAGTGAGGAGTGGTTTGGACACCATGACACCAAACCAAGTGTTAGAAGATATAATGACCGATGATGCATATAGAGATGATAATGAGAACGAAGAAAAGAAGGAGAAGAAAGATGAGAAGAATGATGAGAAGAAGAAGAGTGTGGCATTTAAGGCCACATCATCCAAGGGCAAGACAAAGCAAGAATCATTAAGTGAAGATGAAGACTTGAGCTTTGATGAGATGGATGATGAGAAGATAGCTCTCTTTGTCAAGAGATTTGGCAAGTTCATGATGAAGAAGGGCTACCGTGCTAGAAGAAAGAAGTCTTTATCCAAGAATAAGGAAGAGTCAAGAAGGTGCTTCAATTGTGGAAGCAAGGATCATCTTGTTGCTCAATGCCCATACAATATCGACAATGATGATAACAACAAGAAGAACAAGAAGAAGGACAAGAAGGAAAAGAAAGAGAAGAAGGATAAGATGATCTTCAAGAAGAAGAAGGGTGGTTCCTATATGGTCACTTAGGATAGTGATGCTTCCTCAAGTGATGATGATGATAGTGATGAGGTCGGACATTGCGTTCGTCATGGGCTACGTTAGCCGATTTATGGAGTATCCCTGAGAGGATTATTGGGCTACGGTGAAGCGGCTGTTGCGCTACGTCAAGGGGACGATGGATCAGAGGATCGTCTTCCCCAAGACCAGCGGAAGTAGGCTGTAGCTCACTGTGTTCAGCGACATAGACATGGCGGGGGACATCGACGGATGGCGGAGCACCTCTGGCGTGCTTGTCTTCCTCAGATCGACTCCAATCTCATGGCTGTCGCTGAAACACAAGGTGGTGGTGTTGTCCACGTGCGAGGCAGAGTATGTGGCGGCGGCCACTGTGGCGTGCCAAGCTGTGTGGCTACGCCGGCTGCTGGGCGAGCTGACCAGTGTAGAAGCTCACCCACCAGCACTGATGGTGGACAACCGCCATCGCCCTCGTGAAGAATCCGGTTCTCCACGACCAGAGCAAGCACATCGACATCAAGTTCCACTTCCTCAGGGACTGTGTCGATAGAGGGCAGATCGTCATCGAGTTCATCGAAACTGGTCGACAACTCGCGGATGTCCTCACCAAGTCGCTCGACCGTCTTCAATTCACGAAGCTGAAGAAGATGATCGGCATGGAGGGGATTCTAGGGTTAGCAACAGGATTAGGGAAAGAATTGTTAAGTAATCTGCTGCTCCTCTGTGTGAATGCGTAGCCGGGGCAGGTGCCAAAAAGCTCCCTGCTGCTGCACTGTAGCCGCTGCAGGGGCAGGCGCCGAAAGGCTCCCCTGCTGCACTATAGCCACAGCAGGGACATACGCCAAAGTCAGCCCTGCTATCACATCTAGTCATTATAGCAGCATGACAGTCTGACATGTCTGTGTATTAGGATTAGATGGGTAGAGTTGTATATATAGTTTTCCACTGCAACTCAGTAAAGAGAGATAGTTCAGTTTTGTCATCTCCTCTGTAGAGCTCCGGCCAACGCTGGTGTTTGTGCTGTGTGTGAGCTCTGTTTTCCCTTTCTTCTTCTATCTCTAATCATAGTGTGTGGTCGGCAACGTTAGTGAATGGTCGGTTCATCCGTACCGGAGATCCAGGGGCCAGCAAGCTCGGCCGTAGTGGTGTTCTCCGTGGACCCGTACACAGACTTCCAGAGATCCATGCAGAACACGATAAAGGCCTTATTCACTTGGCTGAAATTGGCTGAAAAACAAGCCAAAGTTGAATTGTTGTGAGAAAAAAACACAGTTTCGGTTGAAAAAAGAAGTCGAACGAGCCGACTTTGAAGGTAAGCCGAACAGGGCCAAAGATGCATCATGGTTGCCTATGTCAGCCATTGGATTGGGACTTCCGAGAAGAGCTGCTCTTTTTCTACTTGCAGCTAATTGACAAGGCTGTGCACAAGCACATTCTCAAAGCCTTTACCGATCTGACTGCAGGAACTCACATGGCCAGTTCAACCCCTGGAAATGCCCAGTGGGCTGACAAGAGCCTTAGAAGTCGGAAAAATCACTAGGATGGACAGCTGTTACTTCATAAATTGTATAGCTCAAAGCAAAGAAATATTTACAGAACAAATGTTACGGTACCGGGCTATGTAACCTGATCCTCTGACAAACGTAGCAGCATGCAAATAGAGCTCCACATAAAAACTTAAACACATCATGGATACTAAAACCGACAAGTAGGTTGGCAGTTACGAATGTTTATTTAAGTTAACCTGCACCTGAACCAAATAAAATTGTAAGTCATTCTTGGTTTTCTAGATACATAGTTTTTACCATATCTAGATGCGTTCCAAAAGTTACCTAGAAAATTCAGAACGACTTATCCACGAAAAGCATATTTAGATTTAATTTTTTTCAGCCAAACAACACTTCTAACTCTAATAGCTCCATCATAGATCTACTCTACGAAAATAATGGATCTGCCCTAGATCCATGGATTTGGTGGAGCAACCCAAAGAATGCTTCAACAACTCAAATTTGGTGGAGTCAGAAAAAATTATCCACAACTGCAGCTAGTTACACACTTGAGCGTACCGGTTCGTTCTTCCTTTCTTCTCCGTTCTTTCCCATCGACCGGCCGCGTGCACCTCCCTAGACCCGTCGCCTACCCTGCGCCCGCCATGGCCATGCTCGTCGGGGCAGCGAACTCCGGCCTCACGCGCATGACCTCGTCGCGAGGAAGAAGCCTGTGGCTTTTCTTTTTGCATTGTTTCATTATTGCCCCCTTGAAGCATGGGCCTAGGTGGCAGTGAGATAGAGAAAAGCGTGAAGCTATAACAAACACTTGAATGAAACTCAAATCCACGGTGGAGCTGCTCCACGGTGGATCTGAGTAAATCTAGAATTGGTAAAGCTTTACCAAACATACCCTAAGTGGATGTTGTAACGCATAACGGGACCTGAAGACGCCAAAAACCTACCTCACCTATAGAGGATTCAGCTTCAAGATCACTCGGATTTGGATTTAGTCAGGATCATCTCTTCTCTCGTGTGTTTTCCCTTTGGTAATAATAAGGGTGCGTTTAGATCAAAAAAATTTTAGATTTTGGCTCACTGTAGCATTTCGTTTGTATTTGGTAATTAGTGTCTAATTATGGACTAATTAGGTTTAAAAGTTTCGTCTCGCGATTTCTCGACCAACTGTGTAATTAGTTTTTTTTCGTTTACATTTAGTACTCCATGCATGTGCCGCAAGATTCGATGTGACAGTTAATATGCAAAATTTTTTGGCAACTAAACGGGGCCTAAGTTTCCCGACGGGCTCTCTCGTCACACGGCCTGACGGCCAGTACCATTGACAAATCATTAAAAATATCAAAATGTATAAATGACTGATGATTGTAATGGCATATGCATCTGCTACAGTGATGTGCCCTGACAGGGACCCACGGAAGGTCCACACGGCAATGCGCAGGAGTGAATAGCACGATAACACCAAGGACTTTGATCCATCGGTTTGCAAGATATAGTCCAAATCAACTACTCAAGTTTTAGGCTGTGACCTCAATTGTTTAAGCTGGTAATCATGTTATGATTTATTCGACTTGGTGACAAAACTAAGAGGGTGTTTGGATCCCGCTACTAAAATTTAGAGGGTGTGTCGGGAGGATGTTACATGGGGTGTTCGGATACTAATAAAAAACAAATTACATAATCCGTCAGTACTTCACGAGACGAATTTTTTAAGCCTAATTAATCCATCATTAACACATGTTTACTATAGCAAACATTATCAAATCATGAACTAATTAGGCTCAAAAGATTCGTCTCGTAAATTAGTCACAAACTATGTAATTAGTTTCGTAATTAGTCTATATTTAATACTCCATGCATGTGTCTAAACATCTAATGGGGCAACCAAACACCCCCTAAAACTTGTTGTGCATAACATGCTAATGAGAATATATCATTACACGTACTGTTGTATTATTTATCATTTATTCGTAGTAATTTTCTATATTTTCTTTCACTATATCTATTTTACTATAGAATATTATTGCTCAGAGTATATAATACTAGCACTGCTGAGCTATTTTGTATCGTGCTTCACATCTAGTAGTAATATTTATCACATGACTATTTTCAATATTTTTTATTCACATGACTATTTTAGTCCTGCAAATGCTAGTTTTTGGTGGTACAAACAAGGTGGCATGGGATTTGTCACACCCCAACATTTAATTTTTGGCTGTAAATAGAAACACTAAATAACATTTATGATCTTAACTAGCAAACATGTCTATGCGTTGCAACAGGGTGTACATGTTACCATCACTGGATCAACATGTAATAAATAATTTAATCCGTATAACTTTGATATCAAGTTTTTTTGGATTATTCTTGTGCATGCATATGTATACCAGTTGACTTGTAACTGTTATCTAGGATAGGCATACAAACTTGTGCCCTGTCGACACATGGCTAGGCACACCTAGAGCTAGTACTTCCTTGTGTCTGTCCACGATAGCGGTGCAACTCATATGTCATGATAGATCGGAGTTTGACATAGATAGTAAGTCAACTCCATAAGTCATGATAGATTAGAGTGGTACGAAGTAGGTTTATTCACACAAGGTTATTTTAATTTGGGAAGCAAATAAACCAGTGATGGAAATTAACAGGCATGAACTGGCCACAAAAGCTAAGCCATGAGCGGATGGACGCGATGACGAAGACCAATCCCAATGATAATTAAAAAATAGCTTTGTCTAATTTATATCGTTTACTTTCTACTTTTATACTACGATGATTTTCGATCCGGTTCCGATACATATCGGATATGGATACTCCCTGAATACGTATTCATTCCGTATTATGGATTTTGGATACGTACGGACTGGATATGTGTATACATGTTTTTTTTTTTAGTGGAGGATATGCGTATACACGTATGACCTGAGTTTGGATACGACACAAGTAACAAAAACACCCTTAAAGCCCAACTAATGATAGCACACGCATCTACCATGCATCAGAGTTCGTTACCTAGCCGGCTAGCCGCAATGCACTCGGACTTCCGTCTCCTGCCACGCAGTTCGCAACTTCGATCGATGCCCGACACTACTACGCAAACATTTTTACGGGCCGCTAGGAGTCGCTCCTATCAAACCATCTCTATAAATTATGTATTTGTAGAGACAGTTTTTGAACTGTCCCTACAAATCGATTTATAGGGGTGGCTGTAGTACCAGCCGCCCCTATAATATCTGTTTGTAGGGGGCGGTTCAGTCTAGAACCACCCCTACAGTACGTTTCTGAAAAAAAAATCAAATTTACAATTCAAATTCGACCAGAACACTGTTTGTTTACGCGTATTCCATCCAGCGTTCGCGTTGCCGAACGCCCCGCGACCAACGTTTCAAACCGCGTTCGCATTGCCGAACGCCCCGCGATCAACGTTCCGAACCGCTTAGACTACAAGCACAAGAGTATTATATAAACTACAATTACAAATCCAATTCACAAGAATATATACAATCCATCATTAAATAGACATAATTCACAAGGTAAAACTAATGGCAAATTACATTTACATTGTTATCAACGTCCTAGAACTAGCCTTTCAGTCTCACGAAGGTGTTGGTACTGAGGATTTCTACCTAAGTCAGACTCTCGATCATGGTAGGCGCCTTTGACGTGTACAATCTGGTTCAATATAAAGTTGCAAAGGTCGCCGATGAGCTCTAAGAATTGATCATCCTTGTATGGGTCTCTTTTTATTCCTTTCTTTTCTTTCCACTATAAGAGAACAAGTTTTGGTTTAGTATTTCATACCATGTACGAAGTTTTTATACTACGGATGAAGAGGTTCAAACTTATCCTTAAGGGGTGTCTCCTGTAGGCATCGGTGTTACTCATCGTAGAATATATATAGTATCCACAATGTACACTCCCAGGCTTTTGCTTGGGGCACTGTGTGTTTTGCATATAAAAATGTTAAGTAATGTTTTTGACAGCCATGTAATGAAGTACTGAAGAAGTAAGTTACACTTACCACACATAGTATTTTTATAGCCAGCTTTTCCTTTCTTGCTGGATCATGCCTTTCGTGATGTGTAGTGACATAGAACCTAAATACCATGTTCGAATTATATTAGCAAATACAACTTGTTAGTATCCAAAAATGAACGTTACAAGTATGTATACAAGCATATAAGCTAATGAGGATTGTCGATATGTATATGTCTTAAGAATCGATATGAAGTTTTTGTATGTCACCGGGTCCCTATCTATTGAATCAAAGACCCATGCCATACTCTTTCCGACATCGACGGCTATACAAATCCAGTGGTTGCTGCATGGATTTAATCATAGAACTAGATAAGCTCTTTTGCATCGAATAAAATATATCGAACAAAGCTTTAAGTATAGAGTTGAACTTACTCGAAGTTGTATGGTAGCCATATAGTAGAGTGTTGTTGGAGAATTTTGAAAGCCAGGGCAATGTATGCCGCAACCTTAAGGAACGCTTTCCTTAGTTTCGCCGTACGGATGTGCTCTTTCTCCCGAAGAGTCTTTGCAGCAGCTAGCTCTTTGCCATCCAGTTTCCACTATTTAGGGTAATTAAAATTTGTTTGGGCTATAGCTTGAGGGTCTATATATCCGGCTTTCACACTTGGCATTTATTTGACAATGTGCACTTGTATTCTACAAATCACGGCGTGGGTTAGTTACAACAAAATTTAAAGATTACATTCATATCATATCGGGAGGACAGGGACTTACAGGCACCACGTGCGAATTAGATTCATCTCCATTGCTCCTAGGTGAAAGCATGTCTGCATATCATTGAAGTCAAAGACAATTTTTTTGGCTGGGCTTCTAAATGTGCTAGTGGGGAAGCATGCTTGTATGAGGTCTATGCTCGTTGGGAGAACACACAAGTACCAATCATGGAACCTTCTCATTCCAAATGATAGGCGCTGGACGTCCTGGTTTGGTAAGAAGGGCTTGCCTCTTTCATATGTTTTCGGGTAATCCTTTGACCATTTGATGGCATCAATATTTGGATACTGCTTTGCAATTTGGTGGAGTTTGCTAGTGACGGTCTCCTTAGAACCCCGTGATGGGACTTTTTTAACTTGGTTCTTAGTCTTGAACTGGTCATGGGAATACCACTTGGACACCGACGAGACGTCTTTCATCGGAACATAAACTAGCCTTATGGTGATTGGATGCTTCTTTTGAAGTTCCTATTTAGGCACGTCCTCATCTTCTTGTGCATCACCTTCTTCAGGAGGCACTCGTTGTTCATGTATCAGCTGTGCTTGTTGAGAAGACTGTAGCATCTCATCATGCACTTGCTCGATACGAGCTGGAGAAGGCACATGCTTGATAGGAGGCGGGGAAGAATGTGGCATCTCAGGAATGTGATGGTCGCGAGACAGTGAAAATATCTCCCCGACCTCAATAACTCGCTCCAAATTTTAGAGAGGGGGAGGCAGCGAAGAAGCAGTCAATATAATGTCCTGTTTGTGCCAGAGAATGAACTGTCCCATTACGTCTCCGAGTAACACCAGCTCTTTGGGAGTTGCGTAGTCTATCCTCCACTGTATGAACTCGGGCTTCACAGTATGCACCTCGACCCTAGTGTAGTCCGATGGTATCTTATTATTATGGTGTAAGCCACCGGGAGGATGTGCCACACCCGTTGCCACCTCCATCATAATGTTCGACCGGCCGCTGAGAAACACCAAGGTGCAACTAGTTTGTTCCCATATGTGATCAACGGGGGTTGTGGCTGCAATGGAACCTTGGCTGCTAGGAACTTTCGGAGGGCTGCCAACTAATGTCAGTTCTCCCGGCGGCGTCATTAATGTCCATGGCTCCGTAGACAGTCCTTGCTCCTCCAACGCCTTCGCAACTAGAGCCTTCACTTGAAGCTCAAGATTAGTCTCTCGGTCTCTGCCATGTTTCTTGTACATGTGTCTGTCCTCTTCGAATCTGTGCTTTCAGGTCGTCCTTTTCCCTAGCCCCCTGGTGCGGCCTGTGTGCTCTTTGTTTTCTAAGCCAAGGCTAAGCTCGTCCCTCTCTCTGGAAGGATTAAATGAGCCCTTAAATTTTGAATTTCAATAAATGGCAACTTCAAACAAGATTTTGAAACCTTAAATGATTTCAACAATAAAAGTCATGAACATAAAAGTTGTTGAACTCATCACTATCTGTAGCTTTTATTTTGGTCACTTCTTCATATAACAAAGTATTAGTAAACATTGTTCACAAATTCACATATGACTCATAGTTTCATGAACTATACGAGAAACATGTTGATTTATGAACAATATTTACTATCACTTTGTCAGATGAAGAAATTATCAAAATAAAAGTTGTAGATCTTGATGAGTTACACAACTTTGGTATTCATCACTTTTTAGCTGAAATCATTTAATGGTTGAAAATCTTGTTAGAACTTGTCATTTTTTTAAAATTTGAATTGCTCAAACTTTCTCAAATAAAAAGAATGACCAAGTCAGCATAGTAACTTGATAGGGCATGATTTTAAAAAATTTTAGGAAAAAATCATCACATTTGGAGTTAGTATGAGGAAGAAAGACTAGTTATAAATTTTATCTAGAGATTAAAAAGAAAAATCACAACTGTTCATGATGATCAATGATGAACAAGTGTGATTTCTCATTTTAATCTGTGGCTGAAACTTATAACTAGTTTTTCTTCCTCATACTAACTCCAAATGTGATGATTTTTTTTCCTAAAATTTTCTAAAATCATGCTCTATCATTTTAGTTTAGTCATCTATCTTTGTCACTAATTTTGAACAATTCAAATTTTGAATTACAGAAAAAATGATAGATTCAAACCTGATTTTCAACCAATAAATGATTTCAGCTGTAAAGGTGATGAATATAAAAGTTGTTGAACATATCACTATCTATAACTTTTATTTTGGTCATCTTTTTATTTGATAAAATTTGAATAGTTCAAATTTTGAATTTTAGAAAATGATAGCTTAACCTGATTTTCAACTACTAAATGATTTCAGTTGTAATAGAGTGGATGTTGAAATAGATTCATCTGGATGTTAAAAAGGGTAGTCTCACATACATTCATAAATATAGTCTCACACACATATAAAAATATATAGTCTTACACACACACTTACACAAACACTCCACGTTCAACAACTAGCTAGCCCATTATAACGACTTTCCCCTTGGCACCTTTTCGTTCCTATAGCAATATGCCTTTGGATAGGTTCTTTTCCACAACACTGATCTTCTTAGAAAAGTTTGTGAATAGCGGCATTTCATCGTAGTTATTGTAAGCTTCAACATCGTCCACGCCATCAACTCCGATAATGTGCTGTTTCCCGGAGGCAACCACGTGCTTTATCTTCTTCTTCAGGGGGAGGTTACTTTGTGAGTCAGACATATAGAAAACTTGTGCGACACATGAAGCGAGCACCCAAGGGTCATCTTGGTAACCTAGATTATCGAGGTCTAGGACTCTCAATCCAATCTCGTTCAGTTAGTGTTGTTTGATCTAGCGACATCGAAACAGAGCCACTGTTATATCCCTTCCATAGTCAAGTTCCCATACCTCTTTAATGATACCAAAGTATTGGATCTTTTGTCCCAATCTATCGAGAGCCTCTATTCGAACGCCACTATTTTGGTTCACATATGTACTATCCTTTGCGTGGGTATAGCACGTATACCCATTGATGTCATAAGCATTCCAAGATATCACTTGTTTCAATGGCCCCTCCGCCAACTTACTGATGGTAATAGAGTCTATGGTTTCTCCAGGCGGTATGTTTTGGTCCTTCAACCATGTAGTTAGTCGTTGCTTGTGTTGTTTCATGACCCAACCAATCCCTTTCTGTACTTTTAAGTACTCTTGACATCATCTTCAGTACTATAACCCTCTATCATAGAGCCCTCTGGGTATGCTCGATTATGCACGTATCGACTTAGAACCGATATGAACCGCTCGTAGGACCATATTTCATGCAAGTAGCAAGGGCCTAGCGCCTATATCTGATGAACCATGTGAATCATGAGATGTGGCATTATATCAAAAAAAGCAAGAGGTACATACATCTCTAGTTGGTTTTGTGTCTCCACCACAAATTCATGTAGGTCACTCAGCTCTTGCTTGCCAATCGTCTTCTGTGAGATCTTCGAAAAGAAATAGCACATACGGGTGATGGCCATTTTCAAGAACTTTGGCTTTATAGCCCTGATTGCAATAGGTAGAAACATTGTCAGTATCACATGACAATCGTGAGCCTTGCAGTGTGTTATTGACAAGTCTTTCATCGACACTAGCTTCTTCACATTTGCTAAAAACCCAGTGGGGACTTTGACCCCCCTTAGGAAAGTGCATATAGCTCTCTTCTCGTCTAATGTTAGGTTAAAGCACGCCACGGGCAGAGTGTATTTTCCATTAGCCTTAGGTACCGGGTGAAGTTGTGGCATCACGTTTAGCTGCACCATGTCTTTCTGTGCTTTTAGACCATCCTTTGACTTGCTTGTGTCCATCAAGGTAGCAATGAGACTCTCAAAGATATTCTTCTGCACATGCATAGCATCAATGGTGTGGGGGACCTCCAAGTCTGGCCAATAAGGCAGATACTGAAAGAAGATCGATTATTTCTTGAAAGGTACGTCTTCAACAGGAGGTGTGCTTCTATCTCTGTTCATCCCATCCAGATTCTTATTTCCATAGACGATGCGTATGTTTTTCACCATTATATACACGTGTTCTTCATTATGGTGTCTCTCCAGAGGGGGTTCAATCTCCGGGGTGTTGTCATAAAATCTAAAGAACAATTTGCTATGGTACTTGTGACTTGTCATTAAGAAGCGTTGGTTCCTTAGGTAAACTATCTTCTTGGATGCATCCAAGTACACCCATGTAGTACCATCCAAGCAAACCAAGCATCATGTCTTCTCTTTGATCTATCTAGACAAAGCAAACAACGCAGGGTAATCATTGGTAGTAACAAATATTATTGCTCTACATATGAAGTCCTCCTTTCAGAACATATCGTACATCGGCTCCCCATGCCTCTATAGCCTCTCCATTTCTTGCATCAAAGGCTTAAGGAACACGTCTATATCGATGCCTAGTTGTTTAGGGCCAGAAATAAGAATAGTGAGGATAAGGTACTTTCTCTTCTGACACAACCACATTGGGATGTTGTACATGGTCAAGATCACTAGCCAAGTGTTGTGGTCGCTCATCCTCTCATTGAAGGGATTCATTCCATCGGTACTCAAGCCAAACCGTACATTTCTTAGGTCATCGCTGAATTCTTTGTGCTTCTCATCGAACCTTTGCCACTAACTACAATCAGCCAGGTGTGTAATCTTATCAGCATCCACCTTGCGCTCATCATCCCACCATGTCATGTGTGCGGCTTCTTTATGGTTTAGGAAAATACGTCTCAAGCGGTCGGTCACTGGCAGGTACCACATTATCAAGGTAGGAATTCTTCTCTATTTTGCATCGTTGCCTAATAGAGTGTTCTCTGGGGGCTGAGATTCTTGTACCACCTTTTTTGTACCCTTCTTATTCCTCTTTTTCCCCGTGGAGGCTTCGTCCCCACCATAAAGGTCATTGTTCGTGTACCGGCTGGCCCCACACCGGGGACATTTATCCAGTGACTTGAACGTTTTGCCACAAAAAGTATACAGTGGTTGGGGCATGCATGGATTTTTTTAACCCCCATTGTCAATAGACTTATGACCTTATTCGCTTGGTATGTGTTGGCGAGAACTGAGTTTGGTTGTGGCAGTACCCATGATAGGAGATGTAATAGATCATTGAAACTACAGTCTAACCAGCCATACTTAGCCTTCAGGATGAGTAGCTCAAGCACAAAACGTAGCGATGTCCAATGTGTCGAACAACCCTTTTCAATACCATACAAAGTCTCCTTCAATGTTTTTGTCACCCTTTCTAAATTTTCTAGACCTTTCGGGCTATTTAGTAAAATCTCTGGTCCAAGGGTTCGAATCATGTCCTCCAAATCATCTTCATCCCCGACACGTGTTCCACCATCATTATTGGCACTACCTTCGTTGTTACCATCCCAACCACCAGCATCACCACCTTGTTCATTGCCAAACTCCGAATCCATTCATGCATCAAGCTCTGCTGAATATTGGGACATGGATTCTATGGTTTCATCATCGTATTCCTCCTCATCCTCGTCGTTAACAATAACCATTTCACCATGATGAATCCACACTGTGTAGTCCTCAATAAATCCTCACATAATCAAATGGGATCTAATGATAGTCACATCTGTCCATGCCATACGGTTCTTGCAATCTTTACAGGAACAAATAATTGTATCCTTATTCTCTATCAATGTCGTTGCATGCTTTTTTGCGGCCTCAATAAATTTATCCATCTCATCATAGAAACCTGCCTTAAACCTTAACGAACCATACATCCAAGAGTTCCTGTACTCCATCTTTTACAACAACAACAAAACAAACATAAAGGACTACTTATTCAGATATATATAAAAATAAATCAAATTAATAATTACTTGAGAATAGTTATATATACTTCAGATATATATATATATATATATGAATATAAATCAAATATAATTACATCAAGCATACAAACACACCATGGTAGAAGAAAATTAATTAATGGCTCATTTATCCATAAATAATTAAAATACATATTTATTGATTACAATAAACAATTTTAAAGACAACAATTAGTAGCAATTATATTTTACCCAATATCTTTCATGCAAACCCTAGTCTAATTTTATCAAACACAAATTTACAAAACCAAAATTAATAAAAAAAACCAAACCCTAGATCTAGATCTACATGCACATGAAATACCCATAAAACTAACTAATTGTTCACTAAAATCAAGAAACATGGACCAAATAAGGATATTATCTTGTTTCCCTCTCTAATTTACCCTAGTACATTCAAAACTTAGGTCTAATTTGCTTCATAAGTAGCTTAAGCATCATAGAAGAGAGAGAAAAGCAAAACTCTAATTACTCACTAACCAACAATTAAAACTTCAAAAAAAGTGTGGAATAGCATTTTCTTACCGTCTACAACCTCTCCACCAAAGGATTTGAGACCAAAAATTTCCCCTCTTAGTAGAGCAATTTTTGGGAGGTGCCCAAGGCCTCTCTATCTTTCTTTCACGGGTTGAAGCGAGTGACTCGAGGAGGAAGAAGGTGCTACAGTTTATTTTATGTGTGGGTCATTTGTAGGGGCGACTGGTGATGGAGCCACCCCTACAAATCAGCGCGGACATTTGTAGGGGCGGCTCAATCACCAGCCGCCCCTACAAATAGCAATACTGGGGGCGGCTGGCGAGTGAGTTGCCCCTATAAATCCGACCCATTTATAGGGACGGCTCGTATGACCAGCCGCTCCTGCTATTTTATTTGTAGGGGCGGCTGGTCTCTGGGTTTCCAAGCACGCCATTGTAGGGGCGGCTCCATCACCAGCCGCCCCTACAAAAAATTTGACCCGTTGCTACAAACCGTTTTTTACGTAGTGCGACTTCCATAGGCTCCTGGAGCGATCGGCAGCCAGCAGCAACATAGAAAAAAGTAGTTTTATATCTTTTTCTATTTGTATTTTGAGTAGGATTCCTATTCATGCTACTCAAGGCAAGAAGTCTCGTATGACAGAGCTTGTAGCATCGGGGAGGCTAGACAGAGTTAGACACGGATGGATGGGCTAGACCAAAAAATTGAGGAGCAAAAAATTGCCTCTTTATTATTAGTATAGATATTCTATTCAAAATTTACAAGATTTATTTAAATTGCTTGTAATTTAGAGGAAAAATGTTTTTCTAAATTTTCCCTATTAATTTGACATAGTTTTGTTTGATGTGTTACTTTTTCTTGGTTATGTTTGGTGTTTATGCATGTAAAAAAAATTAAAATTGCATTTAGAACACATTTATCTTCCCTGGCAAATTTTTAGATTTTTCTCATTTATTTGAGAAAACTCTAATTTTTCACACTTCTTAATATCTTTTTGTGAGCTCTAAATATTTATTTGGGTTCATCATGTTCCAGAATGTTCCCGAGATTTTTTTTATTAAATTTCTGGAAGTTGTGGAGTATTTTTGTGGCTTAAACACCAATTCTGAATTTTTGTAGAATTATTTTTAATCCAAAATTAAAACATGACGAAAATCATAGTTTCTAACTGTAGGTCCAAACTATACATATATGTGTAGTGGAAACCACCTACAAGGTGAAACATGGAAACTAATCCAAAGAAATGTATTTTAGTCGTTAATTTTTTAAATTTTGGTATAAAAATTTTAAAATTTGGGATATCTATAGTGCATATAGTGTGTAATCACATGCAAAAGTTGAAATGCAAACACAAATTAGAAAAATTCATTGAAAATGACAAATATTAAATGCATGTGCACTAGAAAAAGGAAAATTCAGGGATCTTGTTTTTAAGTGCACATCCATCTGAATTTGTCATTTTTGTATGAATTTTTAAAAGCAAATTTGTATCTCAACTTCTATAGGTGAGAACATATTTGCATACACATGGGTACGCCAAATTTTAGATTGTTTTCAGTGACTAAAATATGTTTTTAATTGGTTTCTATGCTTCCACCTAAAGATGTTGAGTTCTTATACAAGTCCATAGAGAACTACCAGGAAATAATGACAATATAGATACTTGTCAAGCCACATGCAAGTATGCTACGGGGTCAAATGAGGCCTTGGGAAGCCTATCTGACTGTGTTGATAGCATCACCAAAGCCTAGTGTAACATCCTCGGTGTTACACCCTAAACAAACCAAATATTATGTTTATGTGATAATGCATGTCATGGAATGTGTAGATAAATTTCTTGTAACTTAAAATGATCAATAAAAATGTTAAACGAGAAGCTATTATGCAACTCCCGTATATCAAGTAGGGTTTAAAACTAATTTTTATTGAACAAAAATACTATAGAACATATATATGGCACTTAAATAAAGTTTGGAGTATGAACTTTGTAGATGGTAATGAAATACTTGCTGTAGAAAAATAACATTGCTAGCTAGTATTTCCAATAGTTTAGAAATGGGACTTGAAATCCAAACTAGCTTAAAGACTTAGAAAATTCTTGAGTTTAAAAATAGTTTGACACCACCAGGTTTGCAAATTTATTCCAAGAAATCTAGTTAAAGATTAGTACTATGTTTTAGTTCTTAGGGGTAGCCTAATATGCTCTCTTCAGCATGGTGAAGGTGGCTTGGTTCCAAGATCATTCGATTAGTTTTTACAGGTGCTTTAAAATTCATGCACGACACAACCTCTAGATGGTTGGTGCCGTGCGCAAGGTCACCACGCAGCCACCCCACACTGCGCATATGGCCACGTCCTGTGCGGTCACCCGGTGCCGCCACGCTGGGTCAGTCGAGCCCACCTGGGCATGGCCAAAGCTGGCCGCAGCGAGCTGCTTGCCCCGCACCCTGCTGCCTAGCCTCGTGCTGCCGCCATTGGTGCCACCACGACCGCGCTGCACTGCCATCGTCTCATCGTCGTATCCGTACCCCCCTATGGCTCTACAACGATGTCCGCCCTATCGGTGGCCTGCCGCTGCTGCGAGCGCGCTTGGCGTATCCGCGGCATCGGCACATGGCCGTACCTGTTGTCGCCTCACCCATAAAGGCGCGACAGTCGCTCGTGCCATGTTAGTCATGGATGCGCGCACGCCTTGTCCGTAGTGCCTGCACGTGTGCGTCCTGATCACGCCACTCACATCCCGCCAAGGCGAGGACAAGCTGAGCTCTGACCTACCCCTCCCCTCTCTCTTCGCTGCTGCCATGGTAGACTGAGCCGCATCATTAAAACAAGTAGGGAGAAGTCACCATCGCCCAATTTGTCGCATCACTAGCTCCGTCACCTAGCTGCCTAGCTACCTGCCCCCACCCCACCTTGAATGGTGCCCGGTCAAGCTTCAATTTTTGAGCTTTTCCTTGCCACTGTGCCGATAAGGCCGAGTCCACCCATCACTGAGGGCAGCTTCTATCTGACCACCTTGGCCAAATTGGTTGCACTGCTGGACTCATCTCGAACCCCTCCTCGCCATGCGTACCTGAGTTGTACCCCTACTGTTGTTCCAATGCTGCTGACGTGGTCGTGTCCACCATGGCTCGTCGCCGAGCTCGTCACGCGTATGCGGCCAGCCTTGCTCGGGGCATCTCCGGCTAAACCATTGCCTCACCCAGGTCCTTGGTGAGTCGTTGATGCTCACCCGCTACCTCTACTACTCCCTTAGCACCGTGGCTCACCGGAATGTTGTCATCGCCACTTCAGGTTGCCGCCGATGTGGAGAAGTCACCCTACTTCATCTTCGGTCTTTGAATCGCTGCCCATTGTTGCGCGTTGGCCTATAGGTGAGCATCGGTCCTCTAGATGGGTTGAGGGAGTCCCCAATTAGCTGGCATAGCGGCCCAGTGCCGGTCAATGCCGCGCCGACAAGCGCGGAGGCGTCGGGGACCTCCCCGATGCGAAGATGGGTTAATACGAGGGCCTTCTTGCATAAACGTTGTCTGTAGAAATAGTGCGCATAGTCGTTGTGTTAATAGAAGATAGCACGGGGGGTTTCTACGAAAGAGCCAGCGCGCGTGGGCTTCTCCACCGTGGGTTGGCCTCACGTGGGCCGTGCGTGTGGGCCGCGTGGGATATTGCTTTTTTATTTTTCTAGGAATATGTGAATGGTTTTCTAATTTAATTTATGAACTGATCTTTGGTAATTAATATAAAATCATGTATGTGTCTAAAAATTGTGAAACAAATTTTGTTAAGTTTCTAAAATTATGATCTATCTGTTAGTGTGTTTAGTTCATATATATACATGTTAATATCAGGAGCTATTAAATCATTTGAAAGTGCTTCATATTATTAAAATGAATCATTGTAGGAATTTTCATGGTAAATTGGTGATAGCTTTAATCCTGAAATTTTTATGGTAGCTTCATTGTATTATTATGTGCTCACTGTAATTTTTGTAGCTTTAGAGTAGACTAAGCATTAGGGTAGTTAAATGCTCTTTGTTTTAATATACATTAAATCATTAGTAGAAACAAAGATATATCCTTCATTTGTAAAGCTAGGTGCTTGTTAGTTGAACCCAACACTTTGCTTGGTAAAGATGATAGTTAGCTTAGTACCTTAGTCATTAGAGCTAGCTTAGTAGCTTAGTATGTGTATTCTTAGTTTAAGAGTTGATGTTGCCTAAATGCTAAGTGTTGTATGATCATCGCATGCATATAGAGAACAAGTTGGCAGAGATTGTGACCGCCGGCGATCACGAGTTCTAGGAGATCGTTGAGGAGTACGAGGAGGAGATTCTCGTGTAGGAGAAGGTCCCGTAGCCGCCACTGACTGACTCAACTGACATCGCGCCTGTCCAAGGCAAGCCCCGGTGTATAACCTCTATTTTATAATTCACCGTATGTATATGTGTTGCGCATTTATGTTACAAAAATTCTATAGAAACCACATCCATAGATACACCTATCCTAAGAATCTTACTAGTGCAGGTTCGAGTAGATGCTATGCTTAGGTCATCGGTAACATGAGTAACCTACCGTTGCTCACAATAGGGGATTATTATTACTCTCATAATAAAATGATGAAAGAAAAAATGGAGACATGGCAGGGATATGGTATGGGTATTGGTGGGTGTAATAGGTTGTGTCCCGTGGCCAATGGGGCTTAGCTTGGTTACACTGTTTTCCCTATTCATGTCGATTAAGGACCGTCCCTTGCTGTGGATGGTAGTCAGGTCACAGACTTATTATTCTAAGCCCATACTTGCTTATGGGAGCGGGAAGGCTCGTTACGCTCTTGTCGTGGGTTCTGCCTCTTTCTGGACCGACTGATTGGAGGCGGAGAAAGGTGGAGGTCTAAGCACCATATTGAGACCGGGTCTCAAGTGTGGGGGCTTGGAGTCCAAGTTTGGACGAGGACCTAGACCCCGTGACAGGGGGTTGGTCTTGTTTGTGCCTAGGGTACAAACCGGGCGTGTATTTCGGGGTACTCAGCTGTGATACATTGGTTCATGAATCGCCGTTTATGTGAGACGGTACGACTTGGCTATGGTTTAGCACCGTAGTAAGAACTGTAAGATAAAAGATGGTGAAATGGTTATGATTGCTTAACCCTTGCTTGAAAGTAGAACATCTGCTTACTTAGAATAGTTAGCTAATGGAGTAATCATAACTGCTAATTAAACTTGATCTTAAAGACGTACTTCTAGTAATGTTTTTCGCAAACAAAAAGAAAACAACAAACCCACAGTGCCTATCATATCCTTGAGAGTCAGGAAATTATTCCCACTAGTCGGGTAAGTCTTGCGAGTACATTGTGTACTCAGGGTTTATTTTACCCCTGTTGCAGGTGCAGCTTGAGGAGTAACTCTTGTGTGGAGGATTCTTCTGGTGAACACAAACGGATCCTTGTATCGTTTCCGCTAAATGTTTTCAATCTGATGTTTAATTATCGCACTCTGAATTCTAGTATTGTAATAAATAATTTTCAAGAACTCATGTTGTATGAAATGGACTAAGTATTGTATGCTCGTGCTCATTATTGGATTCTAGATGTAAAACGTGGATTGTTTTGAGTTCTCTCTTGGGGTGTGCTCGACGGAATTGTCCGATGTAGCTCACTTTCGAGGTGCTTAGTGTCTAGTGGAAGACGAGCGCCTCCGAAAACGTGTTATTTCGGACGGTTCTGCCACAGATGACAAAAGTTGCTAAGGCCACAGATGTTGCTGCTAAATTGTGAGGAGATTGTACCAAGGAAGACAAAGAGGGCCGTAGTGGATCTAGTCCTAGCAACACGAGGAAGAGGTTTGTCTTTACTCAAGACGCCATGTTGTCTTCACTAATGTGAGTATATATGACTAATAGTGTGAAAGATGTGGCATTTGCTATTCGTGAGACTAAGATGGAGATTATGCATCATGAATTCTATGATGTAGTGTCTGGTTTCCCTAAATAGGCTTTCATTGTGGCATACTCCCATCTGACCGATGCATTTGTGGAGATGAGTGACTCTCACTATGTCTTTTGGCTCAGGACTTGGCTTGGCAAGCACTATTACACGTAGCTGTGCCATCCTGACCTCTAACTGATCTTTCTTTTGTGGAGTCAAGCTACAACCCTGCTGCTTCTCATTCTTTTGTGCAACGACGGACTATTTTTGTGTAGTTTGTTGCAACCAATGAAGGATGGTAACACTAGGCTCCAACTAAAATTGTGACGGTGGTTTGGTATATGTGGCACATAGTGGTGGTTTTATTGATGCGCCCCCTGCTCTCTACAAGAGTTTGCGTGATACACCGCAGTACTCGTGGGTTATGCAAATGAAATTAGATCTGAATTATGAACAATTATATTGACCATCGCCTATGATGTGCAATGTTTCCATTTCCCCTCTCATGTGTGATTTGTGAATCCTTCCTATTTCTACGTTGCTTCTGTTTTGTCTGTGCTCATGGATTGAACTTAGGATGTGTTAGAGGTAATATATATCACCATCATATGCAAGTGGTAACTGACTTTTTTTTGTTGCAACTAACCAAACAAGTGAGCTTGTATCTGCGTTTTGTATCTTGCACGTGGCCCTAACAACCAAACAATTGCTCTCTTCATCGTGGCGCCACATATCAAGACAATGGCCTGGCAAGAGGTAGCCTAAGGCGACGTTCGCTGGTCTGAGAGTTTCAAACCAGCCGGCTGGAATCCCTCACAAAGCATTGTTCATCAACCAGCCGCTGCAGTGTTTCTCTCTCACAAAGTCAGCTAGTTTCAGCCAAGTTTCAGACCAGCGAACGGGGTGCAAATGTCTAGATGCGATACAGGCTATCAGAGATAGAAACCAAACACGCCCTCCTTGAATTTCAACTACTACGATATTATACATATGGGATCATATCTGGTGCTAAAGATCTTCTACCAGGACCGATGTGTCCCCATCTTGATTCTTGACGATCCCTCCATGTCCACTTTACCAAAGGGACAAGTTCCGTCTCAGCAAAATCTACCAAACCACGTCCACATATACAGAGTCTGCTCAGAAATTGTCTACGGAAAAGCCGTACCGCGTGACCGCCGTGCTGCGTAGAATAACCCCGGTGCGGCTGTGCCTCCAAGCTACCGCCAGTCCGCCACCGGCGCTCGCTCGTCTCATCGCTCCCGTCGCTTGTCTCCGTCCATGTACCGTGTGCATCGCCAACTCTCCCGCACATGCGGGATGATGCCGCCTCATCCTCTTCCTCTCTGCATGATCCATCCAGCCACATCACTGATCAGACCCGTGCCGTGCAGTTCCACTTCCACCGCACTTGGAGAGGCAGAGTCCCAAGCGCGCATCCAACCTCTCGACCTCAGGTTCTCTCGCGGGCCTAGCCGTGCTTCTTCCCCACCCGGAATCTGATGGGGTCGCTCACGAGGGCGGCGGAGGAGGACCCAGCGGCTGCGGAAGAGGAGTGGTCCGACGAGGCCGTCATCTACGTCAACGGCGTCCGTCGCGTGCTCCCCGACGGCCTCGCTCACCTCACCCTGCTGCAGTACCTTAGAGGTCGCTCTCTCTCTCTCTCTGTTTGTGCTATTTCTGTTGAAGCACGTTACGATTAGGAGATTCGCTTGATACTTCTGTTTTTCTTTTTTCTGTTTCTGTTGAAGCCAGCACGTTAAGATTAGGAGATTCGCTTGATACTGGAATTGTACGGTTGGTGGTTGGTCGGTACGAGTGTTTTTACCGCAACTGCTTCTACTTCGATGCGCTGCTCCCAGATTGGGATCCGGATCCACTGCAATCTGTCGCCTGCTTCTCTTTCTTCTTTTAGAACAGAAGAAATTACGTGCAACTTCTCAGTGAATGATTTAAATTGTTGGATTAGTGGAGGTGCCGAGGTGGAGCTTGTCAGGTTTTGCAAACGGAATCACTGTGACACCGACTTCAACTACTTTACTCTTACTGTGCGTTCATGTTTGTCGTTGGCCGTGGTGACATAAGGCAGATTCAACAAGGGAAGGAGAACATGAATCCTTTGTTTAGTTCATTTTGTTATTGCCTCAATGCATACTGAACTCGAAGCCTATAACCCAGTTCTCACACAACAACACTAGGGCCCCAGGGAACATACATAGCACAATTCCTACTCTCATGACCTCACTGGTCATTCTGAGCATAGGTTGATCAGCATCAAGAGTACACTCTTCCTGCTCTCTCCCAAGTTCCAACACATGTTGTTTATATGATCCACGGGAAGCGTGGGTACAGAGATCGCCATGCTGTGCCATATCGGATAGGGAATACTAGTTATACATGCGAACTTATAGTGGCAGGCTGATCCACATCCGATACGGCACAATATGGCAATCTTCTTTTAAGGTTGGATATTTCCATTCCCTTTAGGGAAGGTATTTAGTGGTTATAGAGGGTATCTGCTGACCGTGGATCAAATGTGAGGCATCTTTCCTTTTCTTTTCTTTGTGAAGCTCAAGAATAACGCATAAGAGCATGCATATCTTGTCGGGTTCGGATCTAACAGGGCACTCCTTAAAAGTTCTAAATTATTTCATAAAGCTTTAAAGTTTATTGTATTTAGGATACAACTGTCTTCCCTAGTGATCTGTATCTATGTTTTGTTAGTTTCAGCAGTGCTCTGAAATTGTGTGTTTCCAGTTTTCTCTCTGAAAAAAGACTTCCTTGTTTTTATCAGAGGTAGTTCATGTAAAAACTACAGAAAGTCGCAAAATTTGCCTTTTAAAACTCGAAAGTGGTTACATTCTTTTGATTAGTTTGACATGCTAAGTTGCTTACTGAAGACATGTAGACTCACAAATTCTCATTCTATCTCTTAATTATGTTGCTGTAAGTTCATTCATCTTACCTACATGATACTCAGTATAATGATATCATCTCATTAGACAATCAGTTTTGCAAGTATTCTCCTAACTGGAATTTTAGAAATGGGAATTGGAGCAACAAGCCATATTTTTGTTATGTACTTTATTCTTGTTGGTAACGGCAGTAAAGTCGTACCAGCTGATTAGTTGGAATCAAATTTAAGGGAAAAGATTAGATCAATTATTCATTGCACATGAATTTTATTGTCAACTCCAGAGAATTGAATATTAAGATTCAAAATTCTAAAATTTGTGTTGTTTGTGGCTTAGGATGGAATGTACATTTACAAAACCATTGAAACCCCACAACTGGAGGCCTAGCATCTCTATTGTCATGATCTTTGAATCTCTGGAATAATATAGTAGAAACATTATGCATTATCCTGAATATATTGCCATGCATTCATCATCAGAGGTTAACTGTAGCTGGGGAATCACAATTAAATGCTCCTCATACTGATAAACTTGAACCAAGAGAGGCTGGCAAAAAGCTCCAAAAAATCCACTGTTGTCACTATCTTTTGAACCAGGCTATCCCTCTCTCTAATGTTCCGCCTACAAATGATCTAAGGATCATTACATGTTAGTTAATTTTCAGATTGTCTATTCTGTTGCCTTTTTTTTTCAGTTTGCATCTATTTGTGCAATCTGGTTTGAAAAATAGTGCCGTAGCAACATTTCAGAAGGTTACACCTGCTTTAACTTAGACAATATCACACATAGACAAAGTATTTTAATTCATGTTGTGCAGTTCTTTTCTTAGTGTTTATTGAACTATGCATTGTAGATATTGGCCTTCGAGGAACAAAGCTTGGATGTGGTGAAGGTGGTTGTGGAGCCTGCACTGTCATGGTCTCTTGCTTTGACCGTATTACAAAGAAATCACTGTGAGAACTACATTCCTGTACGAATCATGTTCTGAATGCTATCTCCCTTTCTGCCTAAACCAACTTAAAGTGACAGGTGACAACAGAAATATATTTCAATATTTACCTTCTTTAGTTTTGTTTCTAAAAACTGGCTTTGCCTTGTTAGAGTTGCAATCACTCCCTTGCATGGGATGTAGAATCTATATACTTTTGTTGCTATGTGTGTTTTAATTTTGTATTTTATATGTATTATACTGGCTACAAAGCAGGCTTCGTGTAAAATAAAATTACCTTATTCATTCAGGCATTTTGCAATCAATGCATGTTTGGCTCCACTTTATTCTGTGGAAGGAATGCATGTAATCACAGTTGAGGGAATTGGAGATCGCCAGCGTGGTTTGCACCCAGTTCAGGTGATGCGCTGTTCTTTTATAACTTGCAGATATTCATGTGGCATCTGCTCTCATATGTCTATAATAAATGGCTGAGGTAGAAGACATCATTTAATTTTTGCCGTTTCCATGACGTATACAGAAGGTATCAAAGCATAATAGGAATACCAAATAGTGAGATAGGTCCAGTGATAACTTTTCCTATGCAGAAAGGAAAACATACCAGCATGGTGCTTCCCTATCTAAAGACAAACCCGGTTTTAAAAGAAGAAAAAAAACATATCTAAAGTATATACACGCTGAAAGAAAAACGTCTTAGGACGGGATTTGTCTTGTTTGTGGCTGCTCTTGTTGGGCTTCATCTCTAGCCTACCCCGACTTGTTCTCCTTTGGGGACTGCAATACAACTTGAGTTGCTATGTCCAACACAGTTCTCCTGTGTCTTAGAGGGAAAAAAAACTTGTAAAAGTTATCTTATCTATGTCATGTTTAATTTTGACAACTTTAAGGATAGATGAGATGGATCAATTCTGTCATTGTTTAATAAGTAATAAAGATTTCTTCCCTACCTGTGCACCTTCCTCTTCTATCATAATGCTCTGCTTCCCTTGCAGGAATGTTTAGCTAAGGCACATGGTTCACAATGTGGATTTTGCACCCCTGGTTTTGTGATGTCTATGTATGCTCTGCTGAGATCGAGCAAACAGCCTCCTACTGAAGACCAGATTGAAGACTGCCTTGCAGGAAATTTGTGTCGTTGTACTGGCTACCGACCAATTATAGATGCCTTCCGTGTGTTTGCCAAAACGGATAATTTGGCATACACCAATTCATCTTCAGAAAATGCAAATGACCAAGCTATCTGCCCTTCTACTGGGAAGCCATGTTCCTGCAGGAATGAGACAGATATCAATGTTAATGAGTCCTCATTATCGTCGTCTGTGGAAAGATATTCACCTTATTCATACAATGAAATTGATGGGAGTGCATACAACGAGAGGGAACTCATCTTCCCCCCAGAACTTCAGTTGAGAAAAGTTATGCCACTTAAATTAAATGGGTTCAATGAGATCAAATGGTATAGGCCTCTTAAACTAAAGCAATTATTACATTTGAAATCTTGCTACCTGGACGCAAAGCTTATCATTGGTAACTCAGAAGTGGGAGTTGAAACAAAGTTTAAGAATGCCCAATATAAGGTCATGATCTCAGTTACTCACATTCCAGAGCTTAATACCCTCAAAGTTAAAGAAGATGGCATACACATTGGTTCTGCTGTAAGACTTGCACAACTTCAAAATTTCCTTAAAAAGGTTATAGCAGAGTGTGATTTGCCTGAAACTTCGTCATGCCAGGCAATAGTACGTCAGTTAAAATGGTTTGCTGGTACACAAATCAGGAATGTTGCATCTGTTGGTGGTAACATTTGTACTGCTAGTCCAATATCAGACCTAAATCCACTTTGGATAGCTGTAGGTGCAAAATTCCAGATAATAGATGTGAACAGCAATGTCAGAACTACCCTTGCAAAGGATTTCTTTCTTGGTTACCGTAAAGTTGATATGAAACCTGAAGAAATATTGCTTTCTATTATACTACCATGGACAAGGCCTTTTGAATATGTCAAAGAATTTAAACAGGCACATAGAAGGGAGGATGATATTGCTTTGGTTAATGCTGGAATGCGTGTGTATTTACATGAAGCTGAAGGAAATTGGATAATATCTGATGTTTCAATTGTCTTTGGTGGGGTAGCAGCAGTTCCACTTAGTGCTTCAAGGACCGAAAACTTTCTTACTGGAAAGAAGTGGGACTCTGGGTTGCTGGATGATACTTTCAATTTGTTGAAAGAAGACATCTCTCTTTCAGAGAATGCACCTGGTGGAATGATTGAATTTCGCAGATCGCTTACTTTGAGTTTCTTTTTCAAATTTTTCCTTTCTGTTACTCATGAAATGAAAATAAAAGGGTTGTTAGAAGATGGATTGCATGCAGATCATCTGTCAGCTGTACAGCCTTACAGTAGGCCTGTTACTGTTGGAACTCAAAGTTATGAATTAGTAAGGCAAGGAACTTCTGTAGGTCAGCCAATGGTTCATATGTCAGCTATGCTTCAGGTACTATTAATCAACCAGCATTGCACACATTTTGATTTATGCCATTCTGTTTTGGTCACATTGACATTACAAACAACCATTTGCAGTGAACTCCTCCCCCAAGGATTACTCCTACTCTGCCAATCCTATAGCATCTAGGGACAGTGGCTCATTAGATCTGTCATGAAAGCTTGCCAACAGTTGAGTCAACAAGTTTTTTCTCGAACACGCAGGAGAGCTGCATATCTTTATATTAAGAAGAAAAGGAAAGGGGGTTGACCCTGTACAAAAACCACTCACTCATGGCTCACACCTTGCAAGCATTTTAAATACGCTCCTGTTTCTACAAAGACAACCTGACCAGATCCTAGAGCCTTCCAAGGCGCTAGCCTCCAACAGCCCTCAAACTGGTGCAACTGAGTCAGCAAGCTTACTTTGGATTATTGAGCCTTAACAATTGCTTGTCCGTGTTTTTTTGAATCTATTGAACCTTAATCAATTGTACATGAGAAATGTATGTATTCCAATTCATGCAATGAATGTGATGTACAGTCAGAACTTTAAGCCATGATAGACCTCACCTTACCTTTCTTCATTTTACTCATCTTGTGCTTCACTAAGACCAAGCTTGGTTTCCCTGTTCTGCCTTTTTCTTGCTTGCAAGGAAAATCCTAGCTTAGGAAGTTGAGGAGAAAGAACCTAAAACATTTTTGGCCCACAGCCCACTAACCTTGTCAGCCTGAAGACACTCTATTCCATCTGTTCTTCTAATACCCATTTGCTAGAGCTGGATGGGAACATGGGATTTTCTTGCCCCAACTGCTACCCTTATATTTGAGTTAATGATTCTTTAAAGATCTACGTGCTCAGTTGAATACTTGAATGTCCTGTGACCAACAAGAAGGGGAAAAGGAAAAAAATATTAAAAAAATAAAAGTTATTAGAGAGAACCAAACATGCCCTTATTTCATACATCCTTCATGCAACATTGATATTTCCTCTTTGAAAATGTTCAGCATGTCATGTGTGCATTTTCCTTTCATTTACTTCATATGCTATTTCTTTCATTTTGCTAGGTCACTGGTGAGGCTGAATACACTGATGACACACCGACACCTCCCAATACTTTGCATGCTGCTTTGGTGCTGAGTAAGAAGGCTCATGCTCGCATATTGTCTATTGATGATTCACTTGCCAAATCTTCCCCTGGCTTTACTGGGCTGTTCCTTTCAAAAGACATACCTGGTGTTAACCATACTGGACCAGCTATCCATGATGAGGAGTTTTTTGCATCCGACATTGTTACTTGTGTTGGTCAGGTATCTTCTTGTATTCTGTACATACTATCGCTGATTTCTATATTAGTTTATGTGAAATCTCACAACTAGGTTAATTCATCAGTTACGTCTCTTTCTTATTGGCAGATCATTGGAATTGTTGTTGCTGATACCCATGATAATGCAAAAACTGCTGCCAACAAAGTACATATCGAGTATTGTGAGCTCCCAGCGATTTTATCTATAGAGGAAGCTGTCAAGAATGGAAGCTTTCATCCAAATACCAAGAAATGCCTTGTAAAAGGCGATGTAGAACAATGTTTCCTGTCTGGTGCATGTGACAGAATTGTATCAGGACAAGTTCATGTTGGAGGTCAAGAGCATTTTTACATGGAACCTCAATGCACTCTTGTCTGGCCAGTGGATTCTGGAAATGAAATTCATATGGTCTCATCTACTCAAGTATGCTCTCTTTTTACAGCTTTAAATTCACAATGGAAGGCACAAGTCTCAGAGCGTGCTTGGTTGCTGGCCACCGCCAAACCTAAGGCTGCCACACCCCTTATTGCTGCTGTTTGGTTGATTCCAGAGCTTCGGCCGCCACAGCTTTTGCAGTAGAAATTTTCACCACAGGTGTGGCTCATTTCTATGCCACCAGTTTGGCACCACCACAGGTGCAGCCTGGTGGAATGTGGCTGAGAACCAAGCACGCCCTCAGTGTTGTTGCATGCTTGAATAGTGTTTTTTTAGCAAATAACTTAGGTAGAAGGGAACATTAAGATAAATCCCATACCTGGAGATCTGCAGAAGTAACTTTAACATAAACCCACTTAATTTGGTATTGCTTCAAATCTGCTAGTGTTACGTTCCTGACCAACTCGGCAAACTTTAGGACGGTACCTGGTTAACACTGATAGATGCTGGTCAGGAGGCCTTCTGATTTGGTTGTCTGATGACCGGCTCCTGCTGCTGTCTGTTTTCACTGTAGTATTCATTTCAGAGATATTTACGTTTGTACTGTCCCATAATGTCTACTCGGTCCCACTAATTGTTGTTTTTTATTTATAATAAAATGATCCATCATGTATCTTGCACCCATAAAGTCATCTTTGTAAGTTTCAGTACGTTCTTGCATCCATAGCTCCGATTGAACAGAAGTCATTCACATTGAGGGGGTAGATTTCCCTGTTTTTTGTTGAGGTTCCTTTTTGGTTTGCCCCTACTTTCTACCACAGTGCAACCCACCTGGCGCCTTTGGTTCTACTAGTGCCATGGTGTGCCTCAAAACTGCCACATGCCTTGTCCTAGAGTGCTCTAGTGACCATGTGGAAGCTGCCTTGCCTGTCATGATCCTGAGATTGTTAATTTTTCAAATTCTCTACTTACACAGTTGTTTTCATTAAATCTCCAGGAAGATATATATTTTTACAATGTCCCTTTTCCTTGGTCATCTGTTAAAATTTCAGGGTTAGTGAGTGCACGAGCACGACAGATTTACATGAAACAGTCCAAAACAACATATACCAAAGAAAAGCATCACATGAGTATGCTGGAGCCCCAGCAGAACCATTTCATACTTAATTCAAGATAAAATGCTGTAAAATTTAGATTTCATTTTATTCTTTGGGTTGCACTATACTTGCCAACCTTATATTTGTGGGGCTACTTGTTTAAGGAATGAATAGCTGCTAGGAATGCAGTTCTTTTTTATGTTGCTCTTGGTCTCTGTTCCCATATTATTAGTGAGTGCAATAAAAAGAGATTTGAAAGCTTGGGATATACCTAGAGATCTATGTTTGAATAGGAGTGCTTGGAAAGCAGCTATTGATGTGCCTGAACCGTGACTAGGGGCTCTTGGTGGGTTTCAACTCTAGCCTACCCCAACTTGCTTGGGACTGACAGGCTTTGTTGTTGTTGTTGTTGTTGTTGTATACTAGCTGTTCAGTCTCTGTCATTAACATATTGTTGTTTATTTATAGGATCCGCAGAAGCATCAGAAATATGTTGCTAGCGTTCTTGGTCTTCCACAATCAAAAGTTGTTTGCAAGACTAAGCGTATTGGTGGCGGATTTGGTGGAAAAGAAACCAGATCAGCAATATTTGCTGCAGCAGCATCTGTACCCTCTTTCTGTCTGAGAAGGCCAGTAAAGCTTGTTTTGGACAGAGACGTTGACATGATATCAACTGGACAGAGGCACAGTTTCCTTGGGAAATATAAGGTATTAAGACTTTAACAGTATGTCTTTCAGTTTTTATCCAAAAAAATCAAGAGGCCATGTGTTTTTTTTTTTCTTTTTTTTTTAAAAAAAGGGTTACCCTGCTTTTATAGAAAGCGTTGCAGTTAATTGGGAATGCTAATTGCTGTATATTGAATACTTTCCACAACTGTCATGTAATAACCAGTGAACGCTCATATACCAAACTTTTTTCTTCTCTTTTGTAGTATTTAGGATTAACTAACTTCCCCATTGATCTTTTAGGTGGGATTTACCAATGAAGGGAAGATACTGGCCCTAGACCTGGAAATTTATAACAACGGTGGTCATTCACTTGATCTGTCCCTAGCAGTACTGGAGCGTGCTATGTTTCATTCAGAAAATGTCTATGACATAGCAAACATCAGAATCAATGGGCAAGTATGCTTTACAAACTTCCCAAGTAACACTGCTTTCCGAGGTTTTGGTGGTCCACAAGGCTTGTTGATTGCAGAGAATTGGATTCACCATATAGCTACAGAACTCCAACGAAGTCCTGAGGAGATAAAAGTAAGCATACACATGTGTTGTGAATGGTACTGGCCTTGTCACACTATTGTGGGATTAACCTATTTGAGTATTGACAGGAACTTAATTTTCACAATGATGGAGTTGTGCTGCATTATGGCCAGTTGCTCCAGAATTGTACAATAGGTTCAGTTTGGGATCAACTAAAAGCATCTTGTAATTTTGTGGAAGCTCGCAAAGCTGTGAATAGTTTTAACAGTAATAACCGCTGGAGGAAGCGAGGAATTGCCATGATTCCCACAAAATTTGGCATATCCTTCACTGCAAAATTCATGAATCAGGTGATCCACCATGAAAGTTCTGTCAATCTATCATTACGAATTGGAGTTTGTGGGTGATAGGATTATGGATCCTACCGCGTAGATCACGGAGTCTGTAGGGATGAGAGGGAGGTGGAGCAGGCTGGGAACCTCGCTGCCGGCGGCTGGACGCCGTGGTGGAGGATGGGCGGCTGCGGCTGTAGCCCTAACCCTCGCGTAGCTACAGTAACAGCAGCAATGTTCACGCGTGAACAGTAGAGGCGGCTAGGGTTCCTCCCGGCTCCCTGAGGAAGCCGGAAACAATAATATGTTTCTGCTTAATTTCCCAAATAGAGTCTTACAAATATTTATATGTCTCTCTAATAGCGATAATTATAAAATAACCCTCTAGAAATACTATAATTGCGACAATTATATGGGCCATAGCCCTTTGATGGCCGGCTCCCCTCCTAGCCCCTAGCTGGGCTGCGACGGCTGTAGGGGATGCCGGTCATAACAGTGGGATTACTGATTTAGTTTTGATATTTGATGCATGAAAATGAAGGGCAGGCCTGGTGCAGTGGTGAGAGCTGTCTCACTGAGTCACCAGGTCGCGGGTTCGAAACAGCCTCTCCGCAGATTTTGCAGGGAGAAGGCTTGCCTCGGTTTTTCCCTTCCCCAGACCCCACTCATGTGGGAGGCTCCGGCACTGGGTCTGCCCTTTTTTTTTATGCATGAAAATTCTTTAAAGGTGTGATTTAGTTGAGACCACAGACCCACACAGTTGTTTAACTTATGGCAAATTATACACTCACATAGTTAAGTTGCAATTGCCATAAAATTTGGTTGCTTTTCTTCTGTTGTTTTCATTGTTGCACGTTTCTTATTTGAATTTAGTTTCTGATTGATCACATCATTTTTTGGTGAATGTACTGCCAGAACACATAGCATGCTATTTGATGGTTATACTATCTTGTCAGCAGTATCAGTGTATCCTCTCACTGGTCCTGTGACCCATCACGATTGCAGTAGAAAAGGTTTTACTTTCTGTTGTACCTTTGTTAGTGTCCCACTCGGCAGTTTTTTTTTTTTTTGACTAACAGAATTTCACTTCAAATCTGACTCAGGTGTCTGACTGAAATATCTTTTTGGACTCTATTGGTGCAGTGACACTGACCTTGGTTTGTGTGGATTTTGAACCATGATTGTGCTTTTTATTTATTGCCATATTTATACTCCAGTACCATCCCCAATTTTATGGAACCCATGCTTGAATCATAGAGGTTCCATCTAAAATTATCAAAGCAGCAGTAAACTTAGACATGGCATTGACTTAAGTTCTTTAGTTTCATCATCCTTATTCAATCTAAGATAAGTTTCGATGGATGAACAATGTAGGCTGGCGCTCTTGTGCAAGTTTACACTGATGGCACTGTCTTGGTAACACATGGTGGGGTTGAGATGGGACAGGGTTTGCACACAAAGGTAGCCCAAGTTGCTGCTTCATCATTCAATATCCCTCTTAGCTCTGTATTTATATCAGAGACAAGTACTGATAAGGTGAGGTTCGACACATGGATGTACCCCTTTGCTCTGCATGATCTTACACTAGATGTACTTGCTTTTATTACTTCTATTTATAAGCTGTGCCACTACAATAAGGTGATGTGGTCACACATGATCATTCCATCTGTTAGGTCCCAAATGCATCACCAACAGCAGCCTCTGCTAGTTCAGATCTGTATGGAGCTGCAGTTTTGGATGCTTGTCAGCAAATCAAGGTTCGAATGGAACCCATTGCTAGCAAAGGAACCCACAACTCGTTTGCAGAGGTAATGTCAATGTCTTATCCTCTTTCTTTAGTGGTTGGACCACATTATTGACTCTGGTGTGAACACGAACCTTCAATGAACTGTGAAAATCATAAGTTTGTTTGCACGTTTGATAATTTGTAGTTATGTGTTAGCTTTATTTCAAGTAACCATCATTTGTTTAGATGCTCCCAACTTAGTGTTTTGACTGTTGGGACTAACAAATTGACTATTTCAAGTTTTAAATAATTTTCTTGTCACTGCTAAATACCTGCAACTGTAGTAATTATTGAATTAAAATTATCTTTTTGAAAATTTTGACTACATAAATTTATGGTTTAACTAATTATAATGTGTATATTATACATTTTTGCCAGTTGGCTCAAGCATGCTACATGGAACGTGTGGATCTGTCTGCTCATGGGTTTTATTCTACACCTAATATTGGTTTTGACTGGACGATTGGCAAGGGAACTCCATTCAATTATTTCACATATGGAGCTGCATTTGCAGAAGTTGAGATCGACACCCTAACTGGGGATTTTTACACAAGGACAGCTGATATTGTTATGGATCTCGGCTTTTCAATTAATCCAGCAATTGACATTGGCCAGGTATGTCCTCTGCAGAGGAAATGTTTTGCTGCAACATGAAAGAGAGGTTCCTTCTACATATTTCTCATTTCATTGCCTTCTGTAGTTTAACATACTGTATTTCAGATTGAAGGAGCTTTTATCCAAGGATTGGGCTGGGCAGCCATGGAAGAGCTAAAACGGGGGGATGATAACCATAAGTGGATTCGACCTGGACACCTCTTCACCTGTGGTCCTGGTTCTTACAAAATACCCTCTGTAAATGATATACCTCTAAATTTCAAGGTTTCTCTATTAAAGGTAAATATATTAAGTTCATATTCACATTTTTTTGCAGTGGTTGTTTTCCTTTTGCGGAGAAGAATCAGACTGATGAAGTTTTTTATTTTAGCTGTTACTGTTGGTGTGGGTGTGGGTGTGTGGGTGGGGGTGGGGGGGGGGGGGGGGGGGGGGGGTTGCTGTACTGTGACAAATTTACATAGCCAGTGGGACAATATCAATTAGTTAGTAGCTACTATAACATCAGAAGGTTATTTTAGCGAGGTTCTACCACTTAATTTAAGGATTGTGTTTATGTGCAAAAAGGAGAGCCTAAATGTCATGGACGTGAACATATTTGTTCTTATTAAGTCTGAGCAGAAATAGATGACATGAAATCTCCATAATGGCATAAATACAAAGAGAACCATCTAAAGATTGACCTGGTCGTATTTTTACTGTGCTTGAATTATACTAAAGTTTTTTGTCTTGGTGAACAAAATTATTTTCTCTCATGTGTTCAGTTATTCCAAAATGACTCATCTTCACTTCTTTCGTTGCAGGGGGTTCCAAATCCGAAGGCTATTCATTCTTCCAAAGCCGTGGGAGAGCCACCATTTTTCCTAGGCTCCACTGTCTTATTTGCGATAAAGGACGCGATCTTTGCGGCAAGGGCTGAGGAGGGGCACTTGGGCTGGTTCCCACTCGACAACCCGGCGACACCAGAAAGAATAAGAATGGCGTGTGTGGATTCCATTACAAAGAAATTTGCCGGCATAGATTACCGGCCCAAGCTTAGTGTATAGCGGCTGCTGGGCTGATTATGGGAGAATAGATTGTGAATAGATAAAGCCCGCGCTTCTAAAGTTTCATGCCCTTGTGCTAGAAAGATGGGATTACTGAACATCGTTCAGTGCCTGAAAATATAGGTGGAAAAACAATATACTCTCCTGTATATTGTAACTTTTTGGATTTCCCTCAGATTTATAGGGCACACAGCAGTACAGCAAAATGCTTACCTTCAGTATAAAATGGTGGTGCGTTTTATTATCTTCGCCACTCCCACATGGTAGTGACCGTAATTTTAGTTTCAGTTAGCATGTGTACAATGGGAGGCATATAGGGCTTGTTTGGTTCGTGATCTAGAGGATGATAGAGCAAGTCGTTGATCAGACCTTCAAATTGACTACTGCAAATATGGGCGGATCCAATATAGATGCCCGAGTATTCCTTGAATACCCAACAAATTTACCAAACCATTATGTATATATCAAGTATACAAATAATATGTTAGTTGCATTTCATTTTTCATCATTTTCTTGTATTCACATATAAAAAGTGTAGCTTATTGGCCTAATCTTAGCATACTACACCAACACTCGAGCTCATATAAATTGTCATTCGCCAATCTATCAACTAGGATCTTTCTCCATCTCTCAACCACACATGGGTGCATGCATGGGCATCGTGTGTATCTACCGCCCCTTACCTACACCTAATCATCAAGTGTCATCCAAATCTTAATTCCCACTTGAACATAAGGCTAACAACCATAATGACATGACATGTGTACGAACACAAACGCGATGGCGTGGTGTGACATGCAGCCGGTGATATTCAGTTATAGTTGGGAATACCCAACTTTAAAATCCTAGATCTGCCACTGGCTGCAGATGGTTCGAACCGAAGAGAATAAGTAGAAGCTAGTATGCATGTAAGCTCCTGACACGTGCTAGAGGAGAGAAAAGAGCTGTTTTTAGCTTATCTATTGTGATGTAGGTCCCACTCATCGATTTAGCATAAAATGGTCAAACCTCTAGCCATGGTATCCAATTGTATTAGTTCAGTTCGATCCTCACACTAGGGTTGTCCTTAGGGTATCAAGGATTTTTTTTTTTTGCGAGGAGGGTATCGAGGATTTGAGGTAATTGTAATCTAGTATTAACCTCTGCATACTATTCCTACTAGACTGGTTAGGGATCGCTAGTGCTTTCATCCTCAGTTTGCCCAAAGTGGTTAACCTATGGTGTTTTGGCCAACAAAACATATGCATAATAATAGACTAAGACACAAAAAGTTGATATCCATAGCGTCCATGGTTGAAACTGGATAAGCACATATATAAAACCTTTTTTTCATTGGCAGGTATGCTAAGAATAGGATAAATGGTCGGGAAAATGTGATTCATCTATGATTTTGCAACCAAAATAAGCTAAGTTTTGGAAACTGCCGCGCACCGAAGTTGACACTCACCTGCAAAAGTAAGATTTGAATCTCTTTTCTAAATTCTGTTGTGGCTATCCAATGAATACGACTAGTTGGTTGCTCAAGCATGTAGGGTCTGTTTGGATCTACCGCTAGGCAAGGTTGTCTGCCGGGCAGCGAATCTAGGCTATCAATTTCGGTTGCCTAGCGTCCAGGATTGATGCCTGGAAAGGAACCTGCTTACCAGGCTACCAACTAAACACGCCCGTAATGCCATGAGGCGCTTAGAGGCAATTTCATTATTTCTCTTGCCACCATGGGTCTAAGCACAGGCTCGTAGCACTGCTCGATGAGGCGTTGGACGCTTGGTTTGAATCTGTTTGTTACAGAGCAGCTTTAGGATTTGTTTGAAACTGTTTTTTTTTTTACCAAATGGGTTGAAATAAAATAGCTCCTCAAGTAAAGCCGCTTAAAACCCATTCTCACATGGGTGGGTGTTGGTTGATGAAGCCGAAAATATTAGCTTCTCCTAGCTCCCACTGCTATTAACCATGAGAAGTTGTTTTATCAATTTTTTTTTTTCAAAACAACTTCACCACTACAAATGAAGTTGTTCGTGGAGCTGAAAAAAATACTCCACAATGGCAGAGCTATACCAAACGGGACTTAAATATGCAAGCTTCCGAGAACAGTGATTAGTTTAATTGATTATATTTAATTGGCAAAGTAAATTTGTTTAGTTTACGTCGGAGGTATTTGGATGTTTCATGATTCTCCATGCGTATAATAAGCACCCTAACATGACACGCTGAAACTGGCTCCGTGTCTGTGTGTTCATTTGGCTGACACTTGGTCGTCGTAGGCCAAACGGCTACATCGCAGCAGCAGGGCCGGGGCCCATGGCGGACCCAAGGCCATGCAAGCCAAGCCCACGCGGTTGCGACGCGCTCCAGGTCCTACCGGCACCGGCTAGCTGCTGCAGGTAGCGCCTGGCTCCAACTGCCCGCTCCCAGCTTTGGCGTGCACCCTCCCCCCTCTTGCCAAATAAATATCTCCCCTCAGCTCCGCCCGCCTGTCTAGACCCCTGTCTGTCTATATAACTTACCGCCGCGCCGCGCCCGCCCACCGTCCCCGTCCCCGTCTAAGCACCCGGATCCTCTGCCGCCGCCGCGATGAGCTACTACGGCCAGCAGCAGCCGCCCGTGGGCGTGCCGCCGCCGCAAGGCACGTCTGTTCAGTTCTCGTGCACCCTCCCTGTTTCCGCGATCGATGGCGCCTCGTCCCTCTGACGTGGATCCGTCGTGCCCACTGCAGGTTATCCCGGGAAGGACGCGTACCCGCCGCCGGGCTACCCGCCCGCGGGATACCCTCCGCCGGCGCAGGGCTACCCACCGCAGGGGTACCCTCCGCAGCAGGGCTACCCGCAGCAGGGCTACCCGCCGCCGTACGCGCAGCCGCCGCCCCGCCCGCAGCAGAGCAGCGGGCCCTCCTTCATGGAGGGATGGTACGTACTCTCCTCGCCCCGCCCCCTCTCACCCCCGATTCCAGATCTTGGAGTCGCCGATTCGTTTTCATTTTGGCTCGCCGGAGACCTGTGCGGGGGTGCTAGTGGCCTAGTGGGTGTGGCGCAGACGTGGGCGCGGTTGGCCTGCTGCTGCCAGCGCCAATTGGCGAGCGGTTGGGTGGGTCGCGGACTCGCTGTCGCGGCGGGTCCAGTCCGGCCGTGTATGCTCCGCCCTAAGCGTGGTCCCCACCACGCCCACGACGTTTGTATTTGATCAGCCGTCTCCCGTCTGAGCATCCAGAGTGCTCCCAACGTCTCGTCTCGTTGGATGAAGTTGACATTGCATCTCGTCTGACGCATCTTGTCACCAGTATACTCGTACAGTAGTAGGACTCCCACCGTCCGCAAAAAATGCAATTACAGGATCCGTGCGTCATATTAATCAGGATTCGAACATGCGCCGGATAATTTTTAGTTTTTTAAAAAAAAAATACTTCTGTCGTTCCAAATTATAAGACGTTTTTGTTTTTTAAATCATAGCTTTTGCTATGCATTTAGATATACATTATGTCTAGAGGCATAGTAAAACAATATATCTATAAAAATCAAAATATTTTATAATTTTGAATGGAGAGATTAGGTCATTACTCCTATGGTCTTACTTGATAGGTAGCAGTATTGATTACGTGCAAAAGGGCCGTATAAGTTTGACGAATCTATTTTTTATTTACAGCTGCAATTTCAAAACATTTGCTGCAATTTTTTTTATTCTGGGAAAGCTACCGGCACATTGCTGTTTAGTTACTGATGGTGATTGCGTCCAGGCTTGTGTTCCGTGTTGTCTATTGCTTTCGTGCCTTGCCTTTGTCGCTCGAGGCTAACGGCTCTCGGAAAAGCCAATGGAATCAAGGGATTATGCTTCCCTGTTCGCTGATGCTAAAATTTGGCTTATGCTGATGCTTATGCGGAAATGTTGTGAGAGGAAAACACCGTTTCATAGTTGAAAAGTAGTTCTGAATAAGCTCAAAGCGAACAGGACCTCACTGTCTTCGATTTCTTTTTCTTTTCTGACCTGTTCTGCCAACCGAGACATCTTTGGGTGATACAACGTGGGAGGACTCATGATCAGTGCTGCGCTGTTACTACTCCACTTGCCAACGCCGCTGGATTATGCTAATGAATACTGATCGGCTCTATTCTAGATTTCTTTTTTTTTTGTAACAGCAAAATAAAATAATTACTGTTTTTTTAATGTGCATGAATACCATTTCCTGACGGAATTCTTTCTCTCTGTTTGCACAGCTTAGCCGCCCTTTGCTGTTGCTGCCTATTGGAAGCCTGCTTCTGAGATCGAAGCTGCGCACAACTTGTTCTGAAAACCGCTTGGCACACTTGATATAACTGGGATTGGCTTGTTAGTGAAGAACCGAAGATACAATGAGTTCTCATGCAAATCACATCTATCCCATCTCCTATCGTTCTGTTTGTCCGTTGAGATGTTTGGTGTACCTAGCAGCATCTTATAGTTTATGTTTCCAATGGAATTCATGGAATCCTTGGTCTAGCTAACACTGTGAGATGTCAATTCTCTTGTTCTATGTAGTCATTGCATGTTGCTCCTTGGCGTTGTCTTATGTGTGGGATGTGTCTATAGTCTTTTGAGGCCTATATAAGCTTGTTTGGTTGATGCCTTAGCTCTTCATTAGTGATTCAAAATTGAAATGCCAGCCTATTGTTCTCTTCATGTCTCTTTCCTCCAAAATAACATGGCGCTCATCTCTAGGGCTATGTCCTAACCTTCCCCATCGGCCATCCAGTACCAACCTGACCAGCAAGGCACTTGCCACCCTGCCCACCAACTGCCTCTGTTGCTAGGTGAACCTTCTCTGCCAGCTCTTCCTTTACAGGGCTAAACCCCAACATTGACCCTCATGAAATTCCTGAATACTAAACCTAGTCTTGTCAGAGAAGCCTAATCTCGCCAGAGTTGGAGAGGCAGGGTGAAGATTAAGTGTAAGTGAAATTCGAGTGTAGGGACTAGGGAGGAAATAAACATTCAAGCATTCATATAGTAGTTCCACTTTATTTTTTACCAACGCAACCTAAAATAAAAACAATTACCACATGTCCATGTGCATCTAGGTGAAATTCATGGGAAATAGGGAATGACACTTGCTGATAGTTGTTTAAATCTCGATTCGTTGTGATATGATTTATTGATTTTACAACTTTACGATCAGAATTAAATAACTTGATTATGGGATTCTAGTCAATAAAACCTATATTTCTACGATTTTATATTTAAGATCATGTGACTGCGATCATATGTGAAGACCTCCAATCTAGAATATGCGGTCTTGAGTCTTGACAACCTTGCGCTTGCTTCTATTGGTGGTTTGAAGGAGCCTGTAATCCACGACCCAACCGAGCCTCAACGTTCCGATCCAAACATGAACTGAAATGTTTCATGTGAATGAAGTTGCCACAGAATTTCGCTGAAATTTCAGTATTCCCTGGAGACCTCTCTACAGATCCAAGTTCTCCAGCGTCCTGATTTCTGCACAAACTAATGCAGTGGACCCTGCCCATTACTCTGTTCTGGGTGAATTTATAAGCACACATGATCAGCGCCTAGTTGCCATAATGATGACTGCATTTGTTGTCACGCTGGACCTACCGATCACACGGTTTCATAGCATGACTATGGACGTGGAAATGACAAAGCAAGTGCCTAGCAACTTGCGATGGTAGCGACAGCAACGAAAACGGCCTCTCTGCTTTGAGTATTGCAAGTTTGCAACTTGAGCCCATTCGACAGGACTGAAAAATAAGTCAAAATACTGTTTTCGGCTGATTGTTGTGAGAGAAAAATACTGTTTTGTCTGACAACACTGTGAGTGGGCTGGCCAGCCAGCCAGCCAGCCACAAGCCAGGGTCATTCAAAAAAGCATGGGCATTAAACATATTACAGACGACTTGACTTTCAGTCTAGCGAGGCCTTAGTTATTTCATATATACAACAAACACGTTTTAAAGGAGGAGGTGGTTCATCAGTTACATCTGGTGGTTCGCATCTGGAGAACAGCGGGGGCACTAACCAGGCCCTAGGAGAATAAACCCAGCCCAGCCCAAAAGCCCAAATATGGTTATACCGTAATGCTGCAAAACATACCGCCGGAATCTTAAAAAAATCATATGCTCTGCTCCGCACTCGCTCCAGCACAGCAACCGGCCCAACAGGTCCATCTAAGCTCTCTCCTCTATCTACTCCATATAATCTGCAACAGCCGACAAAAATCCCTAACTCCTCGCTTCGCTCGCCACGGCTCACCGCGCCGTCCGCCCGCCCAAGCTGCCTCGCGACGGCATCCCCATCCCGTGTCGAGCTGCGCCACGTCTGCCACTGCGCCATGCTCCATCTCCCGCCGCGCCCACTCTGCCTCGTCGCGCCGTGCCCCGTCCCTAACCGCGTCGAGGTGCTGCCGATGTCACCGTTCCCCACCAAGAGGGCATGCCCCTCTCAACGCTGGCGCCACGCGGTGCTCGACCTCAGCTCGCGACATCACGAGATCCGGAGTGGCCAGTAGCGGGCTTCTCTGGCTGCACCTCGCGTTCCCTTCTTTCCTCGAATGTTGCAAGCGTATGTTTTTAATGTTTCAGGTGTTTCATATGCATATTTTAAGTGTTCATGTGGATGTTGCAAAAGTAGATCAGGATGTTGCAAATGTTGCAATGGCAATACAAATATGTTGCAGTGTTCCAAATGTTCCAAATGTTTCAGACAGATGTTGTAGTGTTTTTATCTGGGTGTTGCATATGTGTTTACAATTATGTTGCAAGTGTTCTATCTGGGTGTTTCATATGTTTCACACTTATATTGCAAGTGTTTTATCCGGATGTTGCATATGTTTTTAACACGTGTTTCCCTCGTGTTTCAGACATATGTTGCAAGTGTTTTAACTATTTCGGACGTATGTTGCAAATGTTTCCTCTACATGTTGCAAAAGTAGATTTTATGTTGCACATGTTGCTGTGGACCCCATCTGCAGCAACCACCTGCTGCAGCTACTGGGCCCGCCTACATGCGTGTGGATGTGGAGGGGGCACGAGCGGCAGACGCGGAAAACCGCGCGGGCGCAAATCGAGACGGAGCGGGCATGGGACACAGAGCGGCGTGGGGCCCCACGTGAAGCAGGTGTGCGCGCGCGGGCATCTGGACGCTAGCCCCCATCCGAACGTCCAGGCGCTAGCCTTTCCCATAGTTCTATGGTAGGTTGGACCTGGTCTCCATTACTCAGCAAACATGATGGCTCACTCAAACATTTTTGTCGATACTTGGCTAAATTATATACAGTCATAATTTGATCTCGTTAACCCAAAATCAGTGGTGTAAACTTTTAAGTTCCCTCCAATTAACTAACTTTTATCTTGTCCCACACACGTTGTTATAAAATATCAGTAATCAACAGTCCAAGATTAGAGCAGGATAATTCTTTTACTGATACAAATCAAATTCCAATCCATAAATTGAAACCGAAACACAAAGGCACCTCAATCTCCTCCTGAAGCTCCCTTCCCTATCCACCATGTAGGGAAATGGTACAAAGGCAAAGTAGCTGGAGACACCAGGAAGCCTGCCTCTTCCACACCAAGGTTCTATTGCCCAAACAATTTATGTTTTTGCTTGTGTTAGTGTGAATATGTCATTTGTGGTTATTGATGAACTCATGATGTATATTCATGTACATGTACTAGAATACGCTACCTATGTGGTACTCTGTAATCTGCTCTTTCTTGCTTTGGGCTCTAGTTTTGCACTGCGGCTGGGTGTTGCCTGCTATTGCCGCCTCGCGCTTGCCGGGTAGGTCACAAATCGTACCCTGCAGTCGGCCCAACCCATGCAAAAAAAAAAAAAAAAAGAAGGTTTGATCCCTCCTTTCATTAATCTTCGGTTTCATCGTGGCTTTGGCCCATCTAAGACATGTTATTGGGCTTATTTACACTTATCCTGTCATCTGTGTCTGCCAGTTAGTGAAATCCTTTATTTTCACCTTGCAATCATATTCCTTGTTTTGGTACAAAAACTTGTGAAAGTTAAATATGGCATACAATACAAACCGTAAATGGAATTCATTACATGTATAACAGTGTTTAGTAACACTCATCTGAAGCAATATTAGAGAGAGTATAAGATAATAAAGTGGTACTTAACGAGTGTCAACACACTTTCAGCCACAAATCCATCTGTTCTGAACAGATCAAGTCTTCCCTATGTAATGCATAATACACTTTGGAAACCATTTTAACCAGTTACATAAAAAAAATCTCCTCAGTTTTCAGTGAGATTACAAAAGCTATCTTAAACAGAGTAATTTATAGAGCCGCAAAACCACCAGCCGCGAGAACATAATGGGAAACTACTTTGATAAATATACTTGGCTGCGAATTCAGCAATGTTCTTGTCAGAGCTCCCTCCTTCCTGCATCGCTTCCTTGGCCTTCTTCATCCGTTTCGTCACATTCTGCCTGAACTCTGTTTTCCTCTCCCCTTCCATCACCTCTCGGATGCACCTCTCCATCTCCTCCCTCCTCACCAATCCTTTCCGCATGCGCACTCCAATCCCCCACGCGCTCTCCGCATACTTGGCCGTCGTCGGCTGGTCCGCCCACTGCGGCATCGCCACCATTGGAACACCACTAGCGATGGATTCGATCATCGAGTTCCACCCACAGTGCGTCAAGAAGCAACCTACATACATTTGCGCAAAAAAATGCTTAAACTCCTCTGTTCTAAAACAAATTTCTCATCGTCGTCTTGACAATATAGGAGTACATCACAAGCTGAGTTTGGATCATCTCGTACGTACCTGTGGCCTTGTGTGCCAGTACCTCAAGCTGAGGACAGAAGGGGACAACGAGGCCCCTCTGCTTGCACCTGCCACCGAGCTGCTGAGACAGCTTCTCTGCCTCGTTGGGCCTCAGCACCCAGACGAAAGGCTTGCCGGAGTCGCACAGTCCGTTGCCTAGCTCCTCTAGCTGCGCCGCGTCGAGGTTGGCGACGGTCCCGTACGAAGCGAGGACGACGGAGCAGGGCTCCTGCTTGTCCAGCCACGCCATGCACGGCGCCTGATCAGTGCCCGAGAAGAGGTCGACGCCGTACGTCTTGTTGCATGGCAGCCGGCCGACGTCGAGGTAGAACGACGGCAGTGTCGGCCCGATGGTCTTCGCGCGACACGTCGACTCCAGGTAATCCGCCTCCTGCTCAACCAGCCGAAAGATTTGCTTGTCGATCGCATGTCCTCTGTTTCTCCAGCTTTGAGTTGAGAAAGATCAACGGACATGGTGTGTGTTCACTCACCCTCGGCTCCAGGAAACGGAACGAGTTGACGAGCACGTCGGCGGCGAGCTCCAGCCCGTCGAACTGGCTCAGCGCGGATTCCGTGAACGCCGGGTACCACTGGGGCGCCGCCACGAACGGCGGCACGTCGTCGGGGCCCAGCTCCACGGCGAGCCTCCCACTCCGGCGAAGCTCCCCGCCTTCCGCCAGCGGCAGGGCCACGCGCCCGGCCCACGCCTAGCCGTAGACGAGGTCCACCGCGCACATCTGCGTCATGAACGCGGCCGCAGCCACGCCGGCGGCCCGCGACACGCGGCGCGCCCACGGCAGGTGCGAGTCGTACACCAGCACCCGGACGGGCCGCCCCGTAGAAATTCAGAGGCGCAGATGAGGATGAACACCGAGTCCCAAACTCAGGACGGCAGGTGTTTGCGTGTTGATTGAATGGGTGAAACAGCCTCACCCGTGGCTACATATAGATTACAGATGTACCTGAATAGCTATAAGTTAGGAGAGCCAAACAAGAATAGCTATAAGTTAGGAGAGCCAAACAATCTTGTGGTGCATATATATCTAATAGCAACTACCCCTAACTTATAGCTTGACCGATGACTCATCGGTTTGTTACAAATGCATGCGCACATTGCCTATCAAACACCCCCCCTCAATCATAACTTGGTCATGTTAAGATTGTGCTTGAAATTCTCAAGTAGCCTTACTGACAAGGGTTTGGTGAACCCGTCAGCAATCTGATCTCCAGATGATACAAAATCAATTTCTAACAGTCTTCGTGCAACTCTTTCTCTGACAAAGTGATAATCCACTTCTATGTGCTTGGTTCTAGCATGGAATACTGGGTTTTGAGACAAGTATTTAGCACCAATATTATCACACCACAGTTTGGCAGCAGCTGGGGTTCTCACACTCAATTCTCGAAGTAGAGTTTGTATCCACATAACTTCAGCAGTTGCATCAGCTATTGCTTTATACTCTGATTCGGTACTCGACCGTGACACTGTACTCTGTTTGCGAGCACTCCATGAGACAAGATTGGAGCCAAAGAAGATTGCAAAACCCCCGGTTGATCTCCTGTCATCACCGCTGCCTGCCCAGTCGGCATCAGAAAATGCGCTGATCAAAGTAGAGGATGACTTGAGAAGTTTAATGCCAAGTGAAGTGCATTGCTTGATGTATCTCAGTATCCTCTTGACTACAGCCCAACGTACAGTGGTTGGTGCGTGAAGAAATTGACAAACCTTGTTCACCGAGTATGAAATATCTGGCCTGGTAAGTGTCAAGTACTGTAATGCACCGACTACACTTCTGTAATGTGTCTCATCTTTAGGTCCCAACAAAGATCCCTCATGCAATGACAGCTTCTCACTAGTACTGAGTGGAGCAGCCATGGCCTTGCAATCAGACATTCCAACTCGCTTGAGTAGATCAGATGCATACTTGTCTTGTGTCAATAATATCCCATTTGATACTTTGGAAACTTCAATACCCAGAAAATAATGAAGATCACCTAAATCTTTCAAGGCAAACTCATTTTGTAGCTCCTTGAGAAGTGTATCTGTGGCCTTCTCTGTAGAACTTACCACAATAATATCATCTACATATACAAGCACAAACATGGTCAAATTATCCTTATTGAGGAAAAACAAGGATGTGTCAGCCTTTGATACTTTAAACCCGAGACTTATTAACTTGTTACTAAGTCGAGCATGCCAGGCTCTGGGAGCCTGTTTTAACCCATAGAGAGCTCTATCAAGTTTGCACACATAATTAGGCTTTGCAGGATCCTCATAACCTGGAGGCTGCTGCATATATACATCCTCGTACAAATATCCATGCAAGAATGCGTTTTGCACATCAAGCTGTCGTAAGCTCCAACCTCTAAAGATAGCAAGTGACAAAATAATGCGAATAGTAGAGTGCTTGATGACAGGACTAAAGGTATCTTCATAATCAATTCCATACCTTTGCTTGAATCCTTTTGCTACAAGCCTTGCTTTGTATCTATCCAAGCTTCCATCCTTCTTTCTTTTGATCTTATAGACCCACTTGCATCCTATTACATTCCTACCTTTTTATGGTGGAACCAAGTGCCATGTCTTGTTGTTCATGAAGGCACTATATTCTGAATCCATTGCCATTTTCCAATCTGTATTGGACAAAGCTTCTTCTATATTCCAGGGCTCACCTGAAGTTGTGAGAAAAGAGTATCTGACAGTACCATCAGTGTATACTTTCTCCTTGCGTATGCCACTTTGAAGATGTGTTTGACGACGTGGTTTTGCCTATACATCAGTGCCTGTGGAGGAGAGGGGTATAGCAGATGCATCAGCATTAGTAGTAGCAGCCAGCACAAAAGATCCCCCAGCACCGGTGGACAGCGTAGGAAATCCATCAGGTGCAACAGTCTCCCCCTAGTGACGAGCAGTAGCATCAGAAGATCCTGTCCCCCCTTGGCGTGGAGCGACGACGGAGTTGGTCCCCGCGTGACAGGAGGCAGATGGCGAGCGCTCATGGGCCAGCCATTGACCAGATGCGGATCTCGGCGCAGAATCCCGCCCAGGCGTACCTGCCGTCTGCCCAGGGTGCTGCATCGCATCATCCTCGGTTCCAGTGTCGATGGATGATTGTGGCACACTTGCTGTGCGCAGCAGATCAGCAGCGGTATTTTCTGCACTTGCAACAGCACTTGGAGAAAAATTATTAGTGGCATTAGATACAGCATTAGTCACCGGATCAACTACAGTTGTACCCCCTGGATTCAACAAAGTGGGATGAAGGAGATCTATTTCTGAGCGAAGCCAAGCACCGGCATTGGGATGGAGCTCAGAAAAGGGAAAACATTTTCATCAAAAATAACATCACGTGAAATATAGATGCATCCAGTGGAGATGTCTAGGCACTTGTACCCTTTGTGGAGTTGACTATAGCCAAGAAAAGCACAACGTTTAGATCTATATTCAAGTTTGTGGGCATTGTAGGGCCTAAGATTAGGCCAGCACGCGCACCCAAACACTCGGAGAAAGGCATAGTCTAGATCATGTTGAAATAGGTGTTTTAGAGGAGTGGAGTTGTGGATGACACGGCTAGGGGTGCAGTTTATAAGATAAGTAGCAGATAAAAAGGCCTCATCCCATAATTTCAATGGAATTGAGGCATGTGCTAATAGAGCAAGGCCGACTTCCACTATGTGACGGTGCTTGCGTTCTGTGGCACCGTTTTGTTGATGTGTATGAGGGCATGACACAAGGTGAGTAATACCAATCTTATCAAAAAAAGAGTTTAGTGTTTGGTACTCGCCACCCCAATCAGTTTGCATGGCGAGAATTTTGCGATCAAACAGTCTTTCTACTAGAGCTTGAAATTCGTGAAATTTTTGAAAGACTTCAGACTTGTATTTGAGAAGATAAATCCAGGTAAACTTGCTATAATCATTAATAAAACTGACATAGTATTTCTTCCTACCAACTGATTCAATAGTAGGACCCTAGACATCAGAAAACACAAGTTCTAAAGGTGCTAATGATGTACTAGATGACTTAACATAAGGTAACTGATGACTCTTTGCCTGTTGATAGGCATCACACACTAACTCACTAGATGAATCTTCTAAAACATGAATATTATTGGTACTAATGACTTGCTTCACGACGCTTGTAGCAGGGTGACCTAGACGATCATGCCATCTGGTCACAGAAACTCGGACAACTCCATGAGCTTGCTTTATTAGAAGGGCCAGAATGGGGTACAAGCCCTTGTGACACTTTCCCTTAAGGATGGTTTGCTTCGTGGCCTGATCCTTAATAGCAAAAAAATCAGGGTGAAATTCTAGAAATGCAAAATTATCAGAGGCTAGTTTGTGTATAGAAACAAGATTTTTGGTGGCTTGTGGAACATGAAGAACATTTTTAAGATGAATATTACGATAAGGGGTATGAAGAGTAGTATGACCAATGTGACTAATATCCATACTTGATCCACTGGCGGTGTGGATTTGATCATCACCATGATACTTGTTCCTGAAGGATAGCTTCTCAAGATCACTAGTAATGTGATCGGTGGCCCCTGTGTCTGTGTACCAGTTTGTGTCAACTGAGTACATGTTCATGGCAGCTGCAACCAACTTCGGATCCGACACATAGTCTTCATCAAACCTGTGCCAGCATTTTTCAGCAGAGTGCCCCTTTTGTAGCATACCTGGCACAAAGGGTGATCATCATCTTCGGCAGGTGATGCACGGTGAGAGTTGTTGAAGCCTCCACGTCCACCGCCTCTGTTGAAGTTGCCGCGGCCGCGTGATGGAGATCCGCCACGGCCATGGTTGCGCTGACCACGGCCGCCTTGGGTGCGGCCTCCTCCACCTCTGGGAAATCCTCCACGGCCACGACTCGCGGAGTTCACCGAACTAGATCCGCCTTCGCCATAGGTAAGATCCATATGGGTCTCATAGTTAAGGAGCTATGCATAGAGCTCCTCAACCGAGACCGGTTCCACCCTGATTGTTAGGGCAGTAACAAACGATGCATAGTCTTCTCCAAGACTGGTGAGAATATACTCGACCAGTTCTTCATCCTTGAGCCGGCATCTGGCTGCTATCATTTCATCACCGAGGGCCTTCATCTTCGCAAAACATTCAGCAGTAGTAGAAGTACCTTTCTTGGTGTTGGCGAGGGCGATGCGTAGATTGACGATGTGGGCACGCGTTTGCGACGCGTACATCTGCTCGATGGCGTTCCACACCGCTTCTGCAGTCTCACATGTGGAGACTTGATTTGCCACCTCCTTGGAGAGTGACGAGAGAAGGAAGCTCAACACGGTTTGATCCCTGGCTTCCCATTCCTCGAATGCTAGGTTCGGAGTCTTCTGCTCCTTCCCGTCGACTATGATGACCAGATCCTTTGCTGGCGCCTTGCGATCACCGTTGATGTAGCCATGGAGTCGAGCACCGCGTATAGCGGATCGGACCTGGGCTTTCCACAGCGTGTGGTTCCCCTTTCCAAGCTTCTCCATGATGGCATGGCTGTGGAAGGGATTTGAGTTGTTGTTGTTGGAGCTGGAAGAGGACATGGCGCTAGAGTTTAGTAGATGATGGCTCTGATTACCATGTAGAAATTCAGAGGCGCAGATGGGGATGAACACCGAGTCCCAAACTCAGGACTATAGGTGCTTGCGTGTTGATTGAATGGGTGAAACAGCCTCACCCGTGGCTACATATAGATTACAGATGTACCTGAATAGCTATAAGTTAGGAGAGCCAAACAATCTTGTGGTGCATATATATCTAATAGCAACTACCCCTAACTTATAGCTTGACCGATGACTCATTGGTTTGTTACAGATGCATGCACACATTGCCTATCTAACACGCCCCGCGCGGGCCTCGGCGTCTAGGAGCGCCGCTAGCGTGTCCGACCCCACGGCCTCCATCCGCCGCACGTACTCCACGATGTCCAGGCACGACAAGATCCCACCGGTGTCGAAGCCGTCCGAGATGGTGGCCACGGGGAACAGGCACGACCTGGATGTGGAGGTGGTGGAGAGGACATGGTGGGAGACCACTAGGGTCGGGCGTAGGCCATGGAAGGCCAGCCGCCAGCCGAGCTGGAGCATCGGGTTCGCGTGGCCCTGCATCCCAGGGAACAGTAGGAGCAGCAGGACATGCACGCCGCAGCCATCGCCGTCGCCGCCTTGGACAAATGTGGTGGCTGCGCCATCGTCCATGGCTCCGTATTTGTGGCATTGCAACGGCTACATGGCTTGTCACTCGCTGATCTAACTGCATTAGTAATGGTCCAGTGGAGTAGCGCGTAAGCTTTTTGGATTGGGAACGGAGGGAGAGCTAGAAGACGTGCATCAGCTCAGCTCTTAGGCCTGTTTGGATTATGGCTCATAAAATTAGTCAGTTAAACTACCTCCTAAAATTTAGTTAGCTCATGTTTGTAGGTTAGATTAAATAGGACCAAACCTGACAGCATGGTTAGAATGACCAAAACACCCCTAATTAATGCTAAGCTGCTGCCCCTGGCATTTGGCGCGCTCGCTTGCTACGCTGCTGGCTCCCACCCGTGTGCCCCTGGCTTCCCATGCTCCCATCCCTGCTCTGCTAGCTGCTAGCCCCAATGTTCATTCTCACTCATTAATAATGTTCAAATAGTTTACAAAAATCTTCATTATTACAAACCATGGCACATCTATGACCTTCTAAACAAACCATTGGCTATCCAATCACGAAATTGATTTATGTTTTCATCTTCATCTACATAACGGCCACATTCGCTTCTCTTATAATCCGTCTTTTCAGCTTGTTTTTTTCAGCTGGAACAATATTTTTCTCTCACAATAAATCAGCCGAAACAGTATTTTGGCTTATTTTTTCAACGAAGCGAACGGGGCCAACGTGTATTGCCTCTAGTTGCTTGAGGAGAAGTTCCTTCCTCATTTGGGTTATAGTTTTCATCTTGATCACACAAGTCAAAGATGTCATCCATACCACTCTGTCTAATGAAATTGTGTAGTGCCATGCATGTCATGATTATTTTGCTTTGCTTTGCCATGGGAAAGCTAGGTAAATTCAACAAAATTCTCCACTTTATTTTTAGAACTCCAAAAGACCTCTCTATGACATTTCTAAGTAAAGAATGTGTGTAATTAAACAGCTCTTTTTTACCACTTGGCCCAGGGCCTTCTCTCCATTCGAGGACATGGTATTTTGTACCCTTGTACGGTGCAAGAAAACCCGGTGGATTTGGGTACCCTGAGTCAACCAGATAGAACTTCCCTACACAACACAAAACTTGTGTAAGTAAAATGACAAATACTGCAACCAAGACAAAGAAGACATTGAAGAGCACATGCATACCTTCATGTGGATGTGGAAAGTTGTTTCTAAACTTCTCAAGTGCATCATTGAACACCCTCATATCATGAACCAAGCCAGATGAAAGCTCTAGTTTGGTTTTAGATAATTGATGAAACATAGGGACTAATCCTTATACTAAGTGTGTATACATGAAAAGATGCCCACATGCCAAGTGGTGGAGCAAGAGGATGATCATGGTGGATGGCGATGACAAAAAGATGATCAAGTGCTTCACATTTGGAAAGAAAGAAAGAAAAATAAAAATGGGCTCAAGACAAAGGTATAATGATAGCAGCCATTTTTAGTTTGCACACAAGACACCATAGAGGATGTGAGTGATTTAGGATCGATAGCCGTACTATAAAGAGGAGAAATTTTTAGCTAAGCAGTTATCGAGTGCCACTAGGTGACATGATTCTTGCATATGCATTTAGGAACCTAGTCTTCTAACTTTGACCCTTGTAAAATACTATGGAAAATGCTAACCACGTGCACACAAGTTCTGTACTTTGTGGTTAGCAAGTTGGAAGCAAGGGTGAAGTGGTTTTGAACTTAGAAAAAGAAAAGGAAAAGATAGTCTACGACCGGACGCAGCAGTTGGGGTGGACCTGCTCGTCCGGTCAATTATAATGAGGAGGCGCTGTGTTGGCCGAGAGCGCAGGGGACGCAATCGGATGCTAGACCTAATGTGGGGTCGCATCCGGTCATGCACAGTAGTGGAGACACAGCGCTTGGCACACGATCAGACGTAGGCGGCGCGGCGCGACCGGACACACAGGGGGCGCGTCAGGTCAACGCTAACGTACGCTGATGTCGGCTCAGTGAATGAGGTTGTGAGGACTGGACGTTGTGGCGTGTCAGGTCACTGAAAGCATCTAGGCCCCTAGTTGGGTTTTGGTGATTAATGACAATATGTGATTATTATGACTAACGTGTGTTTTGCAAAGGCAATTAAGTTAGGTCACGGTAATGGAGATCGATTGGGCAATCATGATGGTCATGCCCCTACAATGGAAATCGTTTCAGTTTTTAAAGGATGAACGACAAGGTTAAGGATGGACTAGTTCTAAGTGTCAATTGGAGTTGGAGAGACACTTAGAGTAGTTTAGAACTTTGTTTTTCCTTTGGTCGTACTATTAAGGGGGGTATGGATGGGTAGCTTGACCTTGGTGAGTCTAGTGAGTTAGGTGTGGTGCACACTTGTTAAAACTAGCACTAGGTAGCTCCAAAACAGCCCTTAGATCCAATGGAGCAAACTTCATTCACATATGATCGAGAGTTGGAAGTGAATGGAGGGTCAAATACTGACTGGACGCTGGTTCTGGGTTGACCGAACGCTGGCTCAGAGTCCGGTCAATTCATTTGACCAATGTGAAATCATCTAATGTGACCGGACATTGAGAGGTGAAGTGATCGGACGCTGAGAGCCTGTGTTCGGTCACACTGTAAGCACTGGAGTTCAGGGTGTACAACGTCCGGTCAGTTCACAGGGGGTGAGCAGGCTAAGGAGACAGAGCCGGCACCTCAGCCACAGTTACGCCGCTCTGGTCGTACCTATGCTCCAGTCACGCCGAGGGCAGATACACAGTGGAGGGGTTCTCATCCATCGCCCAGACCATAGGGTCCTCCTCTAGTGACCCATCTTGACCTGAGGGCTGCCACAGCCAAGCAGGTGCTGCAGCTAAGGTTCATGGACTTTGAGGTGTGGTTTCCACCCAGGAGAGATGAGAGAGCATCTGAGGGTTTCTGCACGCCTCTGCAGGAAGATTTCTACAATGCCTATCTCAACAGTGGGGCAGTTTTCAGATCTCAGAGGGTGTGCCATATTGATTCTATTGTTATAGCAGCCGGAGAGCACATTCGCCCCTACCTTGCATATCTATCGGGGCTGATAGATTTGATTGGATGGACCAGATTATATGTTCCATCTTGGGTTCATCAGTTCTATGCTTCTCTCTTTATTGACCCGCACCATAACTTTATTCACTTTGCATTCAGAGGCAGAGATTACCGACTGACGAGCACTAGGGTCAGGGAGATACTCAGGCTTCAGGAGTAGCCTGTCAGATTGCATGAGGTTTGCTATGGATAGATAGCTCCTCCCAGACGCCCACATGGTGGTATGGTGCCCCCTACTGACTTGGTTCGCCACTGCTTCACCGAGCCCTTCGGCGAAGGGTCATGTAGGAACCCAACGATCTTACTCCTACTGCTCATGTGCTTGAGGCTATCATGAGGAGGACATTGCTACCAAAGATGGGGTATCACGAGGGCTTGACACGCATAGAGTTGTGGCTTATCAACTCTTTGATGCAGCAGACAGTCTTTGATATTTGGGATCTTCTTCTGTTAGAGATGGAGGACACTATAGCTGAAGGCTTCAGAGGTCATAGGCAGCTACCCTATGCTCACTGGATCACATTCCTTATCCATAGAGCAGTCATAGTGAGGCCACCAGAGATGCTTGCTGAGTACAGTGGTGCTACGACAGAGTTTCCTACTTATAACATGACACAGATGATTCGACATAGTACACCTACAGCACCTAGTCAATCGTGCCATCGTCCTGAGGTGCCAGAGACTACAACCCAGCAGGATGATATCATCACGGGCATTGCAGCTATAGAGGAGGAGCAGCTTGCTCAGCAGGAGGGGATGGTCGTGAGTGACCCCAGTGACAGTTCTGATGATGACTCCTCAGCAACATGACCATGAGGCTGACAGCTCTAGTTCAGCGCAACCTACCCCATAGACAGACCTCGCTCTCCTTGCTATACTTGAGAGGATGAGGCAGGATCAGATTCACTAGGCTCAGGAGACAGCTGCTATATTTGCACAGTTCCAAACTTGGCAGGATGAGTTCCAGTGTCAGCAGTAGTAGATCCAGCAGCAGCAGTTGGCTATTCAGCAGCAGACGTAGGATCTATAGTAGCAGCAGGCCATGCATCAGCAACAGCTCCTCATGCAGCAGTAGCTTCTTGGATTTATGCAGCATGTAGTGACAGCTATTGGGGCTCCACCGCCACAGCCTTCGCCCCAGCTTGGTCAGCATGCCACCACTTTAATGACTCCAGCATTATAGCCTAGTGGGCTTTAGAGTTAGGGACAGCCACCAGCATAGTTTGCTTCTCCTACAGAGCTAGTGTCCCAGTGGTTTGCTACGTCAGTGCTAGCCCCGCAGTTCACACTGTTTCGTATGGGCTTCACACCAGTTGAGATGCCATTGCTGCTACTGCTAGAGACCATAGTGTCCAGGAGCCTTAGAGCTTCCTTCAGTGAGTTGACAGGGTAGCCTACTCCTCCATATCTACATGTCCTCGGTCCTTCTATTGTTGCACCTGTTACTGAGACTACAGAGACGCTCCCTTCGTCAGTGGCATCATCAGAGCCCACTGCTTTAGTCGTACCAGCTCAGCCTATAGCAGCTCTAGTCCCTGATCCAACCCAGACTGCTACAGCATCGCTTCTAGCTACAGAGGGTCAGACAGCTTAGAGCTCTGGATCAGATGATGATGGCACCCGGTTCCTGCTCGCTCCTCGTACCTCAGCGCTTGACTCGTCTGCTGCAGTCCCGCTGACCGACCCTTAGGTTTTGGTGTTTGACATCAAAGGGGGAGAGGGTTTGAGTATGATAGTCTTAGGGGGAGCTTAGTTATTATATTAGCTTATCTATCTACATTTGGAGTTTTTATGTGATGCATTCATCGTGTGTTTACTTTCATTCATTGAACTATATTTATGTGATAGTGATATCTACGTGATCGTGATATATGACATGTGTGCTCTCTACTTTGAATCTTTTATATGTCATATCACTTGTGCTATGCTCATTTGCCTTTGCTTCCGCATTTTACTCCAATGCAAATGAGCTCTATTTCTTGTACTCATGCTTATTTCATATCCTTGGAGTACATTATGTTGGCTTGGATCATATAAGGTTAACTAACTCTTTTGTTCCTATTGCTAAAAGCTTATATGAACCAAGCATGTTAAAAAACTTCATCTCTTTCACATACTCGAGGTAGTATTGTCATCAATCACCAAAAAGGGGGAGATTGAAAGCATCTAGGCCCCTAGTTAGGTTTTGGTGATTAATGACAATACGTGATTACTATGACTAACGTGTGTTTTGCAAAGGTAATTAAGTTAGGTCACGGTAATGGAGATCGATTGGGCAATCATGATGGTCATGCCCCTACGATGGAAATCATTTCAGTTTTCAAAGGATGGATGACAAGGTTAAGGATGGACTAGTTCTAAGTGTCAATTGGAGTTGGAGAGACACTTAGAGTAGTTTAGGACTTTGTTTTTCCTTTGGTCGTACTATTAAGGGGGGTATAGACGGGTAGCTTGACCTTGGTGAGTCTAGTGAGTTAGGTGTGGTGCACACTTGTTAAAACTAGCACTAGGTAGCTCCAAAACAGCCCTTAGATCTAATGGAGCAAACTTCATTCACATATGATCGAGAGTTGGAAGTGAATGGAGGGTCAAATATTGACCGGACGCTGGTTCCGGGTTGACCGGACGCTGGCTTAGAGTCTGGCCAGTTCATTTGACCAATGTGAAATTGTCTGGTGTTACCGGACGTTGAGAGGTGAAGTGACTGGATGCTGAGAGCCTGTGTCTGGTCGACTCCAGTAAGGTTCTAGAGAGGGAAAATCGTGATCGGACGCGTCCGGTCAGTGCTGACCGGACGCTGGCCAATGTCTGGTCACACTGTAAGCACTAGAGTTTGGGGTGTACTGATCAGAGCGTCCGGTCAACATGATTGGAGCGTCTGGTCACCCCGCAGAGGCACATAACAGTTCATTTTTCTGCCGGTGTTATAAATACAACCTCCACTTGTGTGTGGGGGTACTTTTGCTCATTCCAACAGCTAAGAAACACCTTAGAGAGTGCCAACAAGAGCAAGGTCCTAGTAAGGTGATTGAGATTTGAGAATCCCAAAGAGAGCCCTCATTAGTGAGATCAAGAGTAGCAAAGTGTGCATCCACCCTTCTCATTAGGCTTGTTGTGGTCAAGTGAGAGTTCGTGCTTGTTACCCTTGGTGATTGCCATCACCTAGACGGCTTGGTGGTGATTGGGAGCTTGGTGATCATCCAGAGAGCTTGTGGATGACCCAACTTAAGTTGTGAGTGGTTGTGGGTGCTTCACCATGACGGAGTGTTGAAGAATCAACCCGTAGAGAGCACTTGATCCTTGCACGGATCAAGGGGGAGCTACACCCTTGCGCGGGTGCTCCAATGAGGACTAGTGGGGAGTGGTGACTCTCCGATACCTCGGCAAAACATCGTCGCATTCCTCCCTCTCTATTTACTTTGAGCATTTACTTTGAGCAATTCAATACTTGTCTTTATATTCATAAAATTGCCATGCTAGAGTAGGATTGGAACTTAGGTTGGAAGTCTTTTGTGCGGTAGAACATTTAGAAACACTTTCTAGGCACAAGGGGTTAATTGGGCTAATCGTAGGATTTAATTATTGCAAAAAAATTTAGAATTAGCCCAATTCACCCCCCCTCTTGGGCATCTTGATCCTTTTAGTCACCTTCGACCGTGCACGTTTGGTCATCAAAATTACGCTCTAGACCCTTACTAGAAACTATTGAATGCTGTGTGTTCATGCGTCAAGTCACATGAGCTGTGCATCCGGTCGTTCTTTAACTATGCGAGTGAATCGTTTTCGACCGTTGGAGATGAGCGGCTGCGGCGTCCATCGGTTGACCAGACTCGGGCAACTGGACGTAGGGGCAGTGTCCAGTCAGTGCATCCGGTCATGTCTCCGTAGAGCCAACATCTCTATTTCGTGAGGCCATCTATAAATAGTGTTTGGCCCGCTTGGGGCTCACAGTCTTGGCACTTTGACATACTTGACATCCTTGTGAGCCTAAGAAAATACCTCCCACTCATCTCCATCATTGATTCATCATCATAGTACATTGGGAGTGATTCCAAGTGCATTTACTTGAGTGATTGCATCTAGTGACACCTAGGGATCATTGTGGCTGCATATTTCTTGTTTCTCTTGGTGGTCTGCTGCTACCTAGATGTTTTGGAGCAGCGGAGGAGCTTCGGCACGTGTTGGTGATTGTTTGTGGCTGGCTCCAATGATTGTAAGGGGTCTTGCACCTTTCCTGACAAAGAGCCACAAGGTAGCTCTAGTAAATTACTCGCATCATTGAGTTACCTCACTTGTGGGTAGGTTTTTGCTATGTCCATTTGTTAGACGAGGTTCGTGCAACACCTCTTAGCCACCAAACCACCAAGTGTTGGTCGACACAATGGGGACTAGTGTGCCAGCAAGCACGTGAACCTCGGGTGAAAAATCTTGTGTCTCTTGTGTGATTGGAATTCTCTTAGTGATTGAATTGGTATTCATCTTGTGATTGGTTCACTCCTCTAATTGGCGGTATAATCATCTTACTCACCCCTTTACTTTCTTGTAAACTAGTTGTAGCAAGCTCTTTAGTATAACTAGATTTGAGAGCATGCTTTGTAGCTTAGTTTCATCTAGTGGAGCTCTTTAGTGTAGCCTTGTTGAGAGTTCTTAGTGAATAGTGACTTAGACATTGTGTGTATTTAGTGATCATAGCAACTTAAATTGTTGGGATAGGTGGCTTGCAACTCTTGTAGAGCTAGAGTAAAATTGCATTACGCCATTTGTTGTACTAATCAATTGCTCTAGTGCTTTATAGATTTTTAAATAGGCTATTCACCCCCCTCTAGCCATATTAGGACCTTTCAAGTGGTATCAGAGCCGTGGTCACCGTTTGATTGAAAGCTTAACAATCTCAGTGTCAAAAGATGGCTCAAATTGTGTTCAACCATGTGAGGGGCAAACCACCGTTCTTTGATGACACATGCTATGATTATTGGAAGAGAAAGATGAAGATGTATATTGGTTCTATCAATGACCAAGTGTGGGATGTGACCGAGAGTGACTTTGTGATTCTTGATCCAGACAATCTCACCAATAATGATAAAGCCAACAAGCAATGCAATACAATGGCTCTCAACACCATCTACAATACCATTGATTCTAATGTGTTTGAGCAAATCAAGGATTGTAAGAGACCTAGTGAGGTGTGAAAAGATTGGAGGAGACCTATGAGGGCACACCAATGGTGAAGAGTGCCAAGTTATACATCCTTAAGGACAAGTTGACAATCTTCAAGATAAAGGATGATGAGAGCATTCTAGAGATGTTCCATCGATTGCAAATGATTGTCAATGACTTGAAGGCATTGGGAGAGAAGATCAATGATGATGATGTCTCTCATCAGTTCTTGATGTGCTTACCTCTAAGATTTGAGACATTGAGATTGATCATCATTAGAGGAGGATTGAAGCAACTCTCCCATAACCAAATACTAGGTGATGTCATGACACAAGAGACATACCGTGTGGAAAGGGAGGGGGTTGACAAGGATGACAAGAAGGAAGATGAAGACAAGAAGAAGAAGAGTGTAGCATTCAAGGCTAGTTCATCATCCAAGAACAAGGGTAGGTCTAAGAAATAAGAATCAAGTGATGATGAAGATGCTAGTGATATTGATGATAAGGCCATAGCTCTATTTGTATGCAAGATGGGCAAATTCATGAAGAAGAAGAGCTATGGTGCAAGAAAGAGAAGAGATCACAACAAGGAGTATGTGAGGAGATGCTACAAGTGCAAGAGTAAGGATCACATTGTAGCGGATTGTCCCTATAATAGTGACAATGATGAGGTTAACAAGAAGAAGAAGAAGGAAAGGAAGGAAAATAAGGAGAAGAAGGTGACCTTTCAAAAGAAGAAGGGTGGAGGCTATGTGGTAACATGGGATAGTGATGGCTCTTCAGATAGTGATGACTCAAGTGATGATGACAAGAAATCTCTCAAGAAAGCACTAGCAAGCATCGCCATCAACAATAAGCCTTCCATCTTCGATACTCCATTGACATGCCTCATGGCAAAGCCCACCAAGGTAAAATATGATGTGAGTGATGATAATTGTGAAAGTGATGATTGTAGGAGTGATGATGAGGAGGAAGAGTACACCAAGGAGGAGCTCTTGACATGTGTGAGCAAGTACACACTTGCTTTGAGATGAAGAGAAAGGAGTACAAAGAATTGCATAAGAAAATCAAATCTCTTGAACAATCCTTTGATCAGCTCAATGTCTCTCATGAGAGTCTAAAGGAAGACTATGAGGAGCTTGGCAAGGCTCACTCCAAGCTTAAAAAAGCTCACTCCTCTCTCCTCGAGCAAGTCAAGAAGGAGCAAGTGATTTATCATGTGATGTGGGACTAACATGTGATATTCTTGATGAATCTTTTTATAAGCCCATTGTTGTTGCTCCCACTAACCCCTCTTGTAGCACTACCACTTCTACTTCACCTTGAGTGATGGTTTCACTTGTGATGCCTCACTAATGGTGGAAAATGAGACCCTCAAGAATGAGGTGAATGAGCTCACTCGTGCCTTAGGCAATGCCTATGGTGGAGATGCCTACTTGCTAAAGTGCTTGGATAACCAAAGGTTTTCTCTCAACAAAGAGGGATTAGGCTATACCCCAAAAAAGGCAAGGCAACCTTTGTCACTTCCAAAGCTAGCTTTGTGAAGGGTAATGGTCAATTTTGCAATAGATGCAAGCAAGTTGGGCATATAGAGCAATATTGCAAGACTAACAAGAATAAGCAACCTAATGTATCCTCAATTATATTTGATTCTTGTTATATGCTTATTAAGGGTGCCAATGGTGTGAAGGCTAAGTTCATTGGTACACCAATTGTGGGCTCAATGAAGAAAGCCATTTTGGTACCAAAGACCTTAGTAACTAACCTTCAAGGAACCAAGCAAATTTAGGTATCTAAAAAGAATGGATCTTCTTTTGTAGGTCAATTACAAAGCCAAAAGAAGGCATTGGGTGCTTGATAGTGGGTGCACACAACACATGATCGGTAATTCAAGAATGTTCAATTCAATCAACACAAATGAGAGCAATGGGATTGAGAGTATCATATTTGGTGATAATGGCAAAGGCAAGGTCAAAGGGCTTGGTAAGATTGCAATATCCAATGACTTGAACATTTCCAATGTGCTACTAGTAGAGAGCTTGAACTTCAACCTATTGTCGGTAGCTTAATTGTGTGATTTTGGTTTCAAGTGCATATTTAGTGTGGATGATGTAGAGATCATAAGTGTAGATGGCTCTAACTTGATATTCAAAGGATTTAGATATGAGAATCTATACTTGGTTGATTTCAATGCTAGAGAAGCACAATCATCAACATATTTGCTCACTAAGTCTAGCATGGATTGGTTATGGCATAGAAGGCTTGGTCATATTGGAATGAAACAATTGAACAAGTTGATTAAGCATGACTTAATAAGAGGCATGAAAGATGTCACATTTGAGAAGGATAAATTATGTAGTGTATGTCAAGCCGGAAAGCAAGTTGGTAACACACATCCTAAGAAGAGCATGATGAGCACATCTGAAAGCTCTAGTTTGGTTTTGGTTAATTGATGAAACCCTAAGTGCTAACCTAGTTTATCAAAGTGATTATGAGATAGGTAGCACTACTCCAAGTGATGAAGCAATGGCGAAGATCATGACGATGGTGATGGCATGGTGATGATCAAATGCTTAAACTTGGAAAAGAAGAAAGAGAAAAATAAAAGGCTCAAGGCAAAGGTAAAATTGTAGGAGCCATTTTATTTTAGTGATCGAGACACTTAGCAAGTGTGATCACATTTAGGATCGATAGCCGTACTATTAAGAGGGGTGGAACTCGTATCGAAATGCGGTTATCAAAGTGCCACTAGATGCTCTAACTCATTGCATATGCATTTAGGATCTAGTGGAGTGCTAACACCCTTGAAAATGTGTGTGAAAATATGCTAACACATGTGCATAAGGTGATACACTTGGTGGTTAGCACATTTGAGCAAGGGTAGGAAACTTCACCGGCGGAGTGTCCGCCCGTAGAGTGCGGACAGTTCGATGGTGCCACCGGCGCCCTAGATAGAAAAGACAGAGGTCACTGTAAGTGACCGGACTCTAGTCTCTGTTGGACCGACGCATCCGGTCAGTAGCAGTAGTGAGCGCGTGTTTTGGTCTTTGACCTAACGCTGGCGCTAAAAGTGACCGGACGCTGGTAGGGTGCGTCTGGTCAATGCTGACGTACGCTGACGTGTGGTGCATAGTGGAGACATTGAGTGACCGGATGCTGGGTGAGTCCGGTTAAGCATGACCAGATGCGTCCGGTCGTGAAAATTCATGTTTGGAACCTTACTAGAAATGATCGGACGCTGAGGTCCAACGTCCGGTCACTTTCTAACTGACGCGTCCGGTCATCAATTGACCGTTGAAATCGGGTGAACGGCATTTGAAGCCAATGACATATGGCGCACATCGCATGATCGGACGCTGAGGTCCAGCGTCCGGTCAATCTGACCGGAGCATCCGGTTGGCCCGTGTTTAGTGCAGTGAGGAGCCCAACGGCTCTATTTTATGGGGGCTTCTATTTAAGCCCCATGGCCGGCTCAAGCTCACTCTCTTAGCCATTTTGCATTGACATAGCAACCTTGTGAGCTTAGCCAAAGCCCTCCCACTCATCTCCATCATTGATTCATCATCTTTGTGAGATTGGGAGAGAATCCAAGTGCATTGCTTGAGTGATTGCATCTAGAGGCACTTGGTATTCGTGTTGTGCTGTGGATTTCACTTGTTGCTCTTGGTGGTTGCCACCACCTAGACGGCTTGGTGTAGCAGTGGAGGATTGGCACGAGTTGGTGATTGTTCGTGGCCATCTCTGGTGATTGTGAAGGGATTTGTACCTTCCCCGGTGGAGCACCAAAAGGTAACTCTAGTGGTTTGCTCATGTCATTGAGTTACCTCACTTGTGGGTAGGTTCTTGCGGTGTCCAATTGTGTGGATGAGGTTTGTGCAACACCTCTTAGCCGCCGAACCACCAAGTGTTGGTCGACACAACGGGGACATAGCATGTTGGCAAGCACGTGAACCTTGGGAGAAAATCGGTTGTCTCTTGCCCCTTGATATTCTCCTGGTGATTGATTTCATCTTCATCTTGTGATTGGTTCATCCCTCTACACAGTGGTATAATCACTCTACTCACTCTTTTATATTCTTGCAAACTAGTTGTGGCAAGCTCTTTAGTGTAATTAGATTTGAGAGCTTGATTTGTTATTTAAGTTCATCTAGTGGAGCTCTTTAGTGTAGCAAGTTTGAGAGCTCTTAGTGAGTAATATCATAGCAAGTTGTGTATCTAGTAATCATTGCAACTAGAATTGTTGGATAGGTGGCTTGCAACCCTCGTAGAGCTAGAGCAAGTTTGCATTTCGCTATTTGTCTTACTAATCAAATTGCTCTAGTTGATTTGTAGAATTTTAAATAGGCTATTCAACCCCCCCCCCTCTAGCCATATTAGGACCTTTCAACATCCAAGGCATTTGAGTTATTGCACATAGACTTGTTTGGACCAACCACATACACTAGCATTGGTGGAAACAAATATGGATTTGTGATTGTGGATGATTTAACTAGATATATATGGATATTCTTTCTTGTTGATAAGAGTGATGTGTTTGCAACCTTGAAGACATTTATCAAGAAAATTCACAATGAGTTTGAAACAACCATCAAGAAAGTGTGAAGTGATAATAGTTGTGACTTCAAGAATACAAGAGTTGATGATTTGTGTGATGAGTTTGGAATTAGGCATCAATTCTTGGCCAAGTACACTCCACAATCAAATGTCCTAGTTGAGAGGAAGAATAGAACTTTGATTGACATGGCAAGATCAATGTTGAGTGAGTACAATATGCGCCATTTATTTTGGGCCAAAGCAATCAACATGGCTTGCTACTATAGCAACCGACTCTATTGTCACCCATTGAAGGAGAAGACACCTTATGAGCTCTTGAATGATAGAAAACCCAATATTGCATACTTTTGGGTTATTGGTTGCAAATGCTATATATTGAAGAAAGACACTAGATTGAGCAAGTTTGAGAAGAAATGTGATGAAGGTTTCTTACTTGATTACTCAACTATTAGCAAGGCATATAGAGTTTGGAATCTGGCTAGTAGTACTCTTGAGGAGATTCATGATGTAGAATTTGATGAAACCAATGGTTCCCAAGAGGAAGATGAGAATCTAGATGATGTGAGAGGCATTCAATTGGTCAAGGCAATGAAGAACATGGATATTGGTGATATAAGGCCTAGAGAGGAGATTGATGTTGAAGATGACAAGAATCAAGTGCTCTCTAACCCTAATGTGCAAGCTAGTGGTTCTCATGATCAAAATCAAGCTAGTGCAAGTGATGACAAAGTGCAAGATCAACAACAAGTGGCTAGTTCATCATCTCAACCAAATGAGCAATCAAGTGCAAGCAATCAAATTCTAGTGCTCCAACCAACCAATGTTGCAAGGGATCATCCATTGGACTCAATAATTGGTGATATCTCAAGAGATGTGCAAACAAGATCAAGATTGGCATCATTTTGTGAACACTTCTCATTTGTGTCATCCATTGAACCTAAGAAGATAGATAAAGCTTTGTTGGATTTTGATTGGGTGAATGCTATGCATGAAGAGCTAAACTACTTCACAAGAAATCAAGTATGAGAATTAGTTGGGAGGCCCAAGGATCATAATGTGATTGTGATGGCGGGAAAACGGGCGGCTAACGACCCGCCTCCACGTCAGCAGAGACAAATTTAATTTTGGTGAATTTAGACGGGACAAATATAAAAGAACAGGTAATGCGAGTCCATACTTCCATAATTCTTATATTTTCATAAAAATTATGTTAATTACATCTCCGAAGAGAAAACCCCTGATTAAGAGTTCCAACATGATTACATGATGAATAAAGATTACATCATATGGCTTCCTATTACAAACTACAAAAGAAAACAAATTCTTCAGTCTTGTAGTTGCCGATGGATGAATATGAATTTCTCGATGAGCTACTTCACTTTTTTAAATATATGAGTGGCGGATAGCTTGTTTGGGTCTTTTAGTTGAGTACGCATGTATTTAACTCATGCGTATTTTGAGTGTATATCATGTTATTTATTTGGACCATGACATAAGGCTAGGTCTTAATTACTAACCCGGCATATGATTTCTGCTTAGTTGATTGGACATAGATGCCTTGCATGCATTTTGACATATGCTAATGTCGACGGAGGGACATTAATTTACTTGGTTCATTATTATATCACGTATACATGGACGTGATTTATCTTAGAGACTAAATTTGATATAGTCTCGTGCGAGACCATGGATTAACATATTTTGACATATACGATGCACTCATCATATATATGGTGCGATATTTCATTTGGGCTTAAGCTAGGACGACGTTTATTTTACTATGGCCGAGGTTGCGTCACCGGCCTCGGCCAGGGTCTATGTAATTATATATATTATTTCATCAAGGTCAGCGTGCGTACTAATAGCATGGTGTTTGACCGTGGATCAGCACGTGCAATCTCATTTATTTAAATTTGATTTGGTTTGGTTTTTGATTTATCAGCTAATTAGGCACAATCATATATGAATGTTGTCTAACTGAGATGCAATATTTGACGTGCCCATATGGTGCACGGTATTTATAGAGAGTCTATGCTTGGCATGTATGACTGGTTTCGGGAAACTATGACAAATATTATTTATTTTAGCCAGAACGCCGCAGCCAGTTAATTAGCATCTGGGTGATGGACGTGGCATGGACGCATGGGATTTGGCATGGAAGGACTAATTTTATTTGATTCATTTTTGTGACACAGCAGAATCTAGGTTCAAGGATGAAGACCACCTAAGCACATAAGGGGATATTAATTCATTTATTAACTTTGGATAGTACGGCGACTATTAGGATGACGATCATTTGATTTTAATTTATTTTATCTTTACAAATTTATCAGGTATATGAATCAGCTTGGCACTTTTCTGTTCATGTGGCTTGTGCTATGGTTTGATGCCGAGACTTGCTAGCGGCGTGCAGATGTATGGACTAAATATGCAATGCATGGCTGGATCGATATATAGGTATATGTGCACATATATATATATGCTGGCTAGTCAATCGATGACGCACTCCAGGCACATGCAAGCTAGTTAGTTCACAAAGTATGGCTGTTCTAATATACATCACATGTACATGTAGACGCTGGTTAGCTACTTATGCAATGCAAAGAAGACAACTGTCTAGAGGACTGCATATACACATATACTGCATATGGGCAGCGCTTTGCATGGAGTTTGCATCTATCTCTGTGTCTTTCCGAGCAAAGGTTCCTGTTGATTTGAACCCATGCACAGATTGACTGCAGAAGATGAAGATCTTTGCATGTTTGAGGTTTTAGCTCTTGTTCTAGAGAACAATGCTCTTCCCTGTCCGGTTTGCACGACAAATCCGGCATGGGGTCTTGAGACATCTCATAGCAACTTGCCCGATGGAGCCAAGCCGCATCTGAGGTCTTGATCTTGGAGACGATAGCTCTTGTTCACGAGAACAAGGCTCTTCCCTATCCAGTTTGCATAACAAATCTGGCTTGGGGCCTTGGATCATCTCATGGCAACTTGCTCAAGAGAGCAAGGTTGCGCACGAGGTCTTGATCATGGTGTTGATGAAGTTGTTGCCGGACGCCGCCGTGGAGCCGTGAAGATGAAGACGTGGAAGAGGATCAGCAGAACGCCATGAAACGCCGCTCACCTTCTTCGGGATGCCGGCGGACGGACGACGCAGCGGCTTCTTGCGAGGGGCCGACGGACGGACGTAGCAGCTCCTTGCGAAGGGGCCGCTGATGTGTGCTTCGACGACGCCGGAGGGCAGCAGCACGACGGTGAACTTCCGGCGGGCGGTTAGCGCAGCCTGACGGCACTATGTGTTGAGTGATGCAGCGAGGCAGCCTGGAGGCGATATGCAGATGGAGCGGGGGCAGCCTGGAGGCGATATGCAGATGGAGCCGGGCTTCTCTCTACTACTGGCCATGTATTTATAGGCCTAAAGCAAGAGCAGTTCCGTGGTGTTTTGGCGCTCTTTCCTTTGATTAACCGGTGCCGGCGCCAAAGTTTGAATCAACGGGAGCGGAGATCGTGCAGTCGTGCGCGAGCGGTGTCGACCAGACGCAGCCCTGTTTGAACGTGTAAGGCGCGCAACTGTGAACTCTTGAACCCCTTGCCTGACAACTGGTTTTTTGGGCCGTTTATTTATTCTTTAATCAAAGTAATTATGGAGAACGTACAGTCGACATCTTCTTGTGTGGGCTGGGCCGCATGCACGTACGTGTGTTACGTATATGTGCTGGCTAGCTAGCTTGTCAATTGTGTACAGATACGTATCGTATATACACACGTACGCTCATGGCCATAATTTAATTAACCCAACGTGTGTGCGTGTCCAAACGCATTTGCTTCTATATATATGTTTTTATTTCCTTGGAATGTAGATAAACAATATACATCTCTCCTCCTTTTGTGAATGAACAATATATGGTATACAAATATATACGACGGGTATATATTTGCATAGGCTTTCATCTTTGTCATGTGTCTCTTTTAGATATATTAATTTCATTCTTTTCAATTATGTTTTATTTTATGATTTCTGTATATGGCATATAACCATCTGAATTATTTATTATTTTATCTCTCATGGCATAAATATTCACATGTATTTAGGTAGGCCAAAATTTGTGCCAACAGATGCCCCCTCGAGGTCCGGATGCGAAAATATATGCTTACGGATCCGGAGCTCGAAAATTGAGCTATTTTATATTTCATTATGTATTCCTCTGTTTTGTTTTATATGGGAAATATATTTGTCGTATAGCACTTGAACGGACTTCCGTATCCTACGTACGTGCCGGATATATGAAGGATATATATTCATTCATCATTTTCATTTTGTCCCCCCTTTTTTTATATTGAAAAAAATGCTCCTGAAACCTGAACTCCCGAGTATGCCGGGAGGTGGGAAGGCTCGTGGCTAAATAATAGGACTTGGTTAGTCACGTTTGCTTTTAACTCGAGAAGCTTGGCGGCGCAGGACTCTCCGAATATCTGCTCTTTCAATCTCTCCTAGTCCACGGTGATATATCCTTTCATTGAGCTCCTCTCTCATCTTTCCATCGTTCCTACCTAACATTATTGAAGTTTCCTCGGATTTGCTTCAGTTCATCGAGGCTCGTTCAAGTAAGATATTCCAAGTCTGGTGTACCGACTTCTCCTTGCCGTTACCTCCGGCGGCGACGAAAGGTATAATTCTTCTAATCTCCATCCGGCCGTCGTCGTACTTGATTTATTTAATCATGCTTTGAGCACACGCTTGTGTTTGTATTCCTAGATGGCTTGAGTTGAATTTATTTGATTTATCAGTCATAGGCTAGTCCCTTTTTTTCTAACAATCTGACAGACGTGGACAAATTCCTCGGAACCTGTTCATTGCATATATATATCCATTTATTTTCTTACGTACGGCTTGTATTTTGGAGCCCTAGTGTTGCCAATTTATCTACCTTTATATGTGGTAGGAACATTTTCGCAATTCTGTCGGCAATCATTTTTTTTTGGTTTTACCCCCGTAAAAGGTAAAAGAAATGGTGATGGTTTCTGTGTATGATGCCTTGTGTCATCGGCATTTTGTTGTAGATGGAGACGAATGAGCCATCTCCTGGTTCATTTGAGAGGCTGCCGCTTTCTTGCGTGGCTCAATTTCACACATATATCCCAGCATCTGGTGATGAGGCCAACCCCGTGATTATAGAAACTGAATTAAAGAAAGGCGAGAGGGACGGTAGTGCTCGTGGGTGGAGAAGGGTGTCAACTTTCCGTGGCCATTGTTTTTATCCCCATGCACCCTCGCCTCAATCTGTGCAAGCATACACCTTGGGTAATCGCATGATATCTCAGGGTTTTGGATGGGAATACCATAGCATGGAGTATGTTTTAACTCCTTCAGGGTATGTGGAATGGGGTACTGCAGTCCTAAACCATCACTGTACAAATCTCAAAGGAGATGGGGAAGGTACTGATTATATCTATGGGGCCATATATTGTTCCTTGGGCCGTTATTCCATCTCGCTTTCATTATTCAGGTCTTTTTTAGAGAGGTGGAATCCAGAAACAAACACCTTTATATTCGCTGATGGTGAGCGTACAATAACTCTCTTAGATATGCTTCGGCTTGCGGGTTTACCTCTAGATGGAGAGTTTTATGAAGAATTTGTTCCTTCTCGGCATGAGCAAGACCCTTCTCTCCTATGTTATCCCAAATGTCTGTCTCAGCTTCTCAGGGTATGGGATAAATTGCAAGTTGGAGGAGAAGTTTCATTTCAAGAATGGTGTGATCATTTTCATAATACACCAAGAGGACCCCCTAATTCTGACGATGCTGATGCTTCGCTTACCTGCAAAGCAGCTTTCTTGGCACTTTGGCTTTGTAGTTTTGTTGTCGTTGGAGGAGGATCTCTGATTCGGCCAGGGGTGTTTGTGATGGCCTCTTGGATGGCTATGGGTCGTCGCTATGCTCTAGCACAGCCAGCACTATGCTCATTGTACTATTCACTGAGACTGATCAGCACAAACCCAGTTGGTCCCTCTTATCTGAATAGGAGTTGGTCTGTTCATTATATCATAGGCTGGATGGGGGCCTATTTCAAAAATATCTTTGGTGATAGAATGCGGGGTGCACACGTTCCAGCCTATAACCATGCCTTAAAGAAGCCGATGATGGCGAACATCATGTTCAGAATTCCCACACATTTTAATTCTGTAGGGGCATTTGATTTTTTATGTAAAGATGCCAACATTCTTTGGTCTCCCTACAAGCCAAAATTCTCAGATCGAGCAAGGGCACCCCCACCAGCATGGATCCGCAACACATTTTATCTATCTCTCCGTCGTGGTATGCTTCCTTGGAGGCGGGCTGGACTATGCATTGCAGAGCCATACCACCCGGATCGCGTGGCTCGTCAATTCAGACTTGACCAAGTGATCCCATTCCTTCCACTAGCAAGTTTATATACCGTAGAAGATTTTGGAATCGCCCATGCTTATTGGAGGCACATTCTTCGTCCTGTGCAAGATAACTTGCCTCTTCTTCCGGATGACTCCATTACTGGCCAGTGCACAGTGCATTGGCTCAAGTGGTACAAGAAATTTTCAGAGCCCTTTAACTCCATTTTGGATGCCCTGAGCCATGGTATTGCTGTGGGTAAGGTACCATATCAAGACAGGAAGAAGAGAGCAGTTGACAATGTTATTGTCAGTCGTCGGCTTTCGCACCATGATTTGTTTGTGGTGCATGAGGTACCTGAGCAACGCCGTGCTCAGCATGCTGAGTTCATCAAATCAAAAGTAGAGGAATTCACTGGTCCGTGGAAAAAAGCACTATGCGACTTTCTGCGTTCGGGGACTCTTCCTTCCATCCGACCATTTCAGGTATATGCGTTCCCCCTTTTTTTTTTTTTTAAATAAAATATCAGCAAATTTAATATCTCATTTCATTCTTTCTTCACGAGTCATCATTTATTTTTAATAATCTGTACATTCATCTCTGCAGCCAAGACGCAGTTCCTATGTCGATCCTGCTGCTGGCTCTTCCTGTATGCCTATTTTAGTTGAAGGTCCACCAGCTCAAGAGAACCAAGTGAACAATCAGGCGGCGATAGAAAATCAAGCTGTCTTGCCGCCGGGCGGTAACCAAGGGCAACCATCTCCCAACCCTATCGTTCCTGATGCCAGTGCCGAGCCTCGAGCCAAACGGAAGCTTGATTTCGATAATGAGGATGGAGATTCCAACCCAGTCATTGGAGCTGCCATCATCGGAGAGAACCAAGGGCAGCCATCCCTTGATATTATTGCTCCAGAAGCCTTTGTTAATATGAATGAGGATTTTAATCCAGACATTGGAGAGGTCCCTCTTGATCATGCCCCCAACATTGCTGGTCATAATCAGTCTCCCAGTGATGATGATTATCTAGAAGATGAAAACGATGACAATGCAACTGCTGCAGGTTTTGGCATAATGAGAAGGGGAGGTAATTTTCAGCCTCTTCCATCTATCGTTACCACGAAACCCGGTGGGGACTTTTCTTTTCTTCTTTTTTTTATAAAAGTCTCTGCAACTTGATTCGGGGAGTCTTTTCTAGCATTGATTCACTTGATGTTTCTATATTCATGAATGTTTTTTAATAACTATTATATTTTGTTCATTTTTTTTTATATTCATATGTCATTCGGTTTTTGTTTAGGATTGGAGCAGCCGCCTGATCGTCCTTCCGCAAGCCAAGCGCAATTTCAGGGGACGCAAAGCATGGACGTTTCAGAGATTGAGGAAGTGTTCCTGACAGCTGCCCGCAAGGTGGTGAAAAAGGTCCTTGATGGATTGAGTGTCACTTCATTGAGAGAGTCTGAGCGTCGTGCCGCCCTGCAAAACACCTCAGCTAAACTTCCTGTGAACTTTACTAGCATTTCTGAGATCAAGGCCATGTTGGACAAGCTGATTGATCTTTCTGAACAACTGCAGAAAGCTCATTCCGAATTTGCAGCAAGCAGCTCAGGGCAAGTAGACCAAGCTGTTGATGAAGCCAAAAAGGAGCTTTCAGCTAGGGAACATGCCCTTCAGGTCGCAGTCCAGGAAATAGTATCGGTTGAAAAGAAGAAAGATGAACTCAACCGTGCCTTGCAAGAATTAAATGAAAAAGAGAGACAACTTCTTGAGACTCGATCTGCTCTGGATTCAGCGGTGAAGCAACAGGAGCAGGCATTATGTGACGCCACTGCAAAGGCCAGCACAAGGGCTAGGAAAAACCTTGAGGCGAAGACAATGGTTCCTGCTCAGGAGGCCGAGAAGCTGCTCGGTGATTTGGTCCGTTTACTCCCTACAGCCGACTGATGGATCCAGTTTCATCAGCTTTATTAAGTCTCGAATCAGACTCTGAATAAATTAGTTCTGAACATTTATTCGCTTTCATTTGCTGGACGTTGCGTCGTCATATTTAATTTGGTTCTGAAATCATTAGTTGGTATCTTTTGAACTATTTGTTAATTCAGATATGCATTGGGATCTTTGTTTATTTCCAATGCATTTGAGAAACCTGTTTGTCTGTTCCTTTCTTTTTTATTGTATATGATCAGTGCGTTAATATCCTGCACCTCTATGCACTGAAGTTTGTGTGGTGTTTATACAATAAACTTTATTGATTACTAGCACTTTAGCTAGTTTATTATGACGCAATGGCCATGTATGTTTACTTCTCGCAGGTCAGGCTAATGCGGGACTTTATATAGTCTTTGGCGCTGCAGTTTACGCTCATGCAGTAATGGAGCATATGATTGATTTCTTTTTTTTTTTTTTTTTTTTTTTTCTTAAGCTTCAGTTTAGGCTCGTGAAAGCTACGGAGCGTGTATATATATATATATATTTTTTAACTTTGCTACTTTAGCTTCAGTTTAGCCTCGTAAAGCAATGGAGGATGTCGATCTTTTTTTTTTTTTTTTTTTTTTTTTTTTTGACTTCAGTTTAGCCTCATGAAGCAATGGAGGTTTTTACGCGTAGTAACGCTTTAAGAATTTTCCATTTACCGGCGGTGGGCAATATTCCCCGTCCGGAGATATGATTCTGTAAGCGCCACTAGAGTAGACGTCTTTTACAATATATGGGCCTTCCCATTTAGGCTCGAATTTACTTTGCATCTTATGTGTGATGTTCATAGGCCGAATAACTGCGAGAACCAAATCCCCTTCTTTGAACGACCTCCTTTTTACACATTTATCGAACGCTCGAGACATTCTAGCTTGGTATGCCTCCAAATTTTGCAACGCTTGAAGCCGTTTTTCTTCGAGATTATCTAGTTCTTTTAGGCGTAATTTCGCCGGTTCATCCTCATTGAGTTCTTCTCGGATAGCAACGCGTAAGGAGGCGATTTGCACCTCCAACGGTAAGACCGCCTCTCCTCCATATACAAGCGAGTAAGGCGTCATTTTCGTTGGCGTCCGGGTCGTGGTTCTATACGCCCACAAAGTTTCAAGCAATTTTTCATGCCAATGTCTCTTGTTTTGCGAGACAACCTTTTTAAGCAATTTGCATAGCACTTTATTGAATGCTTCCGCTTGACCGTTAGCAGATGGGTTATAGCCAGTAGAGAAATGGTGCTTAATTTTGAATTTGGCACACATTTTCTCTATTTGCCGATTCTTAAAATTTGTTCCATTATCGGATATGATTCGAGCTGGAACCCCAAACCGATATATAAGGTTCGTCCTTATAAAATTTTCCACATTTTCTGCTTTAACCTCTTTTAGTGCTATGGCTTCCGCCCACTTAGAGAAGTAGTCGGTCGCGGCAAGGATAAACCTGTGCCCCTTAGAGGATGGGGGATTTATTGGCCCGACTACATCCATTCCCCACATTTCAAAGGGCCAAGACATGTTGGTTGGATGTAACGGTTCATGGGGTTGGTGTATAAAATTACCATGTATTTGACATTCATGGCATTTCTTTGCGAATTCCATAGAATCAACAAACATTGTAGGCCAATAATAACCCAAATGTTTTAATTGGTAATGGAGCTTTGGTCCAGATTGGTGCGCGCCGCATACTCCAGAGTGAACTTCTTTCAAAGCTTCAATTATTTCACCACCGGCAAGGCAACGTAGCAAAATGCCATCGCAAGAGCGTCGATAGAGTGTATCATTTATACACGTATAGTTAATTGACCTCTTTCGGATCCTAGACCTTTGACTAGAATCCAAGGGCAAATATCCATGGAGCAAATAATCCAGAAAAGGTGTTCTCCAATCACCCATCTCGATTTCACACGTATCTATAGTCATGGCCGAAGTAGATAATATATTCTCTTCCTCAGCAAGTACGGGAAGAACTCTTCGCTCCTCCACATGAACGTCCATAGTTTGACATGGATTTATTGACATGCTGGCAGCTAAGCTTGCCAATGCATCGGCTTTCTCATTTTGGCTTCTTACGACATGCTGAATTTTCAAATCAGCAAACCTAGTCATTAGTTCTTTTGCTTTCTTAAAATAAGGTACAAGCCCTTCTTTCTTTACTGTATATGTTCCCAACAATTGATTGACTATTAATTGGGAGTCTCCATATATAGAGAGTGTGTTTAAGCCCATATTGTGAGCTATCTCAAGCCCAATAATTAGCGCCTCATATTCAGCAGCATTATTTGAGACCGCCGAAGTGAGTGTGAAAGAATATGGGAATATCGCCTCATCAGGTGTGACAAATACAACTCCTGCACCTGCTCCCGACTTTCGGCAAGCGCCATCAAAATACATTTGCCACGTAGGATTAGATACCGTAGTGGTGAAGGCTTCCTCATCTGGTAGATCATCGTCGATGGGAAAGTCGTCAGGTATAGGATGTGCAGCTAGAAAATTAGCCAAAGCTTGACCTTTAACGGCTTTTTGTGGCACAAATACAATATCAAATTGTGAAAGGATCATCGCCCACTTGGCCAATCTACCTGATAATGTCATTTTACTTAAAATATGTCGGAGTGGATCAGCTCTCGATACGAGATGCACGGTGTGTTCTAACATGTAATGACGGAGTTTTTGAGCTGCAAATACAAGTGCTAGGCATATTTTTTCTATATCCGGATAGTTGCACTCTGCCCCCAGCAGGGTGCGGCTTAAGTAATATAGTGAGACCTCTTTCCCTTCATCATTGGTTTGTGCTAATAAAGCGCCTAATGAAGTTGGCATAGCTGCTGTATAGAGGATTAGTGGCCGCCCTTTAATTGGCGCGCACAACACAGGAGGGTTCGTTAAATATTTCTTTATATCATCAAAAGCATTTTGACATGCTTGATCCCATTGGAACGGGACTCCTTTCTTCATGAGCCGAGAGAAAGGCTTGCACCTCCCGGATAAATTTGAGATGAATCTCCTAATATACGCTAAATGGCCTTGGAGGCTCTTTAATTCGTGCAAGTTTGTTGGTCGAGGCATGTCGACAATTGTCTTTATTTTAGTAGGGTCAATCTCAACGCCATGTTTAGTGACCACGAAACCCAGGAATTTCCCTGAGGACACCCCGAAGGCACACTTCATAGGATTCATTTTCAATTTGTGCTTTCTAAGGCGTGTAAACACTTCTTCCAAGTGTTTTAAGTGATCTTTCTCGCGCTTAGACTTTACCACAATATCGTCTATATAGCACTCAACGATTTCATACAATAAGCCATCTAAAATAATGGCCATCGCCCGTTGATACGTGGCACCCGCATTTTTCAATCCAAAGGGCATGACTTTATAACAGAATATGCCTTTAGGTGTACGAAATGCTGTTAACTCTTCATCTTCTGGCGACATTTTTATTTGATTGTAGCCAGAAAAGCCATCCATGAAGGAGAATATTTCATACCCCATAGTGGCGTCAATAAGGATTTCAGAGATCGGAATTGGAAACTCATCTTTTGGACATGCTTTGTTTAAATCTCTAAAATCAACACACACACGTATCTTCCCATTTTTCTTTTTAACGGGTACAATACTAGACACCCATTTCGGGTATTTTACTTCTCGAATAAACCCGGCAGCAATGAGTTTATCGACCTCAGCTTCTATTTGCGGGAGAAGTTCAGGACGATATCTTCTTTGTCCTTGCTTCACCGGAGTGACATCCTTTCGGACGGCCAATTTATGTTCAGCCACCATTGGATCTAAACCTGGCATTTCTTCATAAGACCAAGCAAATATATCTTTATTTGCAGAAAGAAATTTATGGTATTCTTTCTTACTTTCTTTGGATACACGTTTGCTAATGAAGATTGGACGGGGATCATCGTCCGTGCCAATATTAATTTCTTCCAACTCATCAGTAGTTGGTTGATTTCCGTCTTCCATTTGTGGAGAGGCTTCAGTAGCATCGAGAGGTTCAGTGGAAGTCATATTAACTTCATAGCCTAAACCATATTTCTCTTCTTTCAACACTTCATCTTGATGTAGAGCATTGAGTTGAGCCTGAGACAACAACTTTTCGAAAGGTGCGAGCTGCCCCCGGCCATCACATAAAGACGGGCCAGTAGATATATCATATCCCATCTGTTGCATAATGTAAAGAATTTTGTCGTCATATAAAGAGATAGGTAATGTTTGATCATCTTTATTTAACAAAGTAATTTGTGTAGACCCCTTTATTTTAACGTCTCTTTCACTTTGGGCTTGTTTAATGTTATATTGCACCAAAGGAGGTAAGGGAGTTGGAAATGAAGTACCTCTATTTTGAGAGGGCTTTTTATTTATGATGCGAAATATAGGATCGCCTTTCTTCCTTTGGTTATTTGGTATATACCGATATACCTTTTTGCTTGATGTAGTCTCGCCAACTTCTATCTTGGGGATATTTTCCTCTAATGGTAATGTTGGTTTCGGCTTTGAGACTTTATCAACATGCTCAAAATAGAACTTTGCGTCAGCATAGAAGGTTTCCGCCGTGGTAAATGGCTTCTTATCCGCAAAAATCCTTATTATATCTCCTGAAGGATCTTTGTACTTGATGCATTGATGGAGAGTAGATGGAATAACTTTATTTTCATGTAGCCATGGGCGTCCAATGAGAGCATTATATGAGGTTGCTGCATCAATCACATAAAACTTTACATATGTCGTGAAACTTTCAAACTTTAAAACTAGACATATGGTACCCAATGCTTCTTGGCCTGATTGATTGAAGCCATGGATGACAACATTCGAGTGACATAAATCTCCTTTGGAATATCCAATCTTTTTGAGAGTGCGCATGGGCAACAAGTTTATGGCTGAACCACCATCAATCATTATACGATTAATAGGAAGATCGTCAATTTCACCAAGCATGAAAAGGGGCCTGTTATGTTTTGTATTCCCTAATAACAGATCCTCATCACTGAAGGTAATACTTTGAGCTCGAGCTAATTTTACTTCTGCTTGTGAAACCTCAACCCTATAATCTTCAGGAAATGAAAGTGCGGTAATAAATGCTTTTCGTAAATCAGAAGAGAGACACAAAGCATCATACACAGACAACATTGCTGGTATTTTCTTCAAGTGCGAGATTACATCATATTTGACCGACACATTGGGAACATGGTCAGTTACATCACTCGGAGTTACATTTGGGGGATTTCTTTGTTGAGGAGATGGTCTAGGCAGTTGACGGCCTGATCTAAGCTGAACTTCATCAACTTCTAATGTCTCTTCTTCAGGGAAGTGAAGAGACTCGTCATCATCATCCTCAAACATTCCGATGGGGAAGGCATCGTACTTTTCGAGGGGGTCGGCCTCGCGCTTCTTAATATTTTGGTAGAAGCGCGGGCCTTCGCCCTTTTCCATCATTCGTCGTAGAGCAAATCGTCTTGAGAGTTGCTGTCGACGCTCTCCGGATCTTTGGGAACTTGATGGTCCTCCTTTTGGGGAGTGGATCCATCGAAGGAAAGTCTTGCCTTCATGCTGGCACTCAGCTTGCTATTTTGGATATCCTGAGAAAGACACATTAACATGTTCAGGTTTTGATATCATATATTGATCATAACTTGGCCCTATTTTTGGAGCTGCACGACTCACCAAATCATTTTGAAAGGTGGCGACATTTGACGTTGCCGTTTTCTTCCCTTTCGTCATGTCTTTCTATTGATCAGCATCTAAGGTGCCTTCATCTATGAGCTTTTGTATTAAGTTCTTGACCACAAAGCAATCTTTCAGTGTATGGCCTAGGATGCGATGGTAGTGGCAGAAATTAGGATCATCAAATTTAGAAGCTTCCTCGGGCCTCTTTGGTTTAGGGAGCTCAATGAGTCCTAATTCCCTCAATCCCATGAACAGATCATCCACTTCTTCAACAGGGAAGGAATATTTCTGATTTTGTCGCTCACTAAGAGTTGGTCTCCTAGGAGCGGGTGCACCTTCTTTGTTTGGCATTCTTGTGGACGTACCCCCAGGTTGGAACTTTCGGGGTGCCATTGTTGCCTCCATAGCTTGCACTTGTTTTGGCTTGGAGGAGGTGGGCTTATCTCGTGGGTTACTTTTGTCCAACGGTGCTTTATTGAATGTCCTTGGCGGACGAGACAGGTGATGCATATAATTTTCTATGTCTGTAGCCTTTGAAGACAACTCTTCAAAAGTTATTGGCCTCACACCTTGCAGGTGAATGGCCATGTCTGGACTCAAGTTGTTCATACACATACGAACCGCTTCGGGTTCGGTGATTGGCTGTGGGCAGTGGAGGCTTAAATTCCTCCATCTATTTATGAAGTCCGCAGCCTTCTCATTTGGCCTTTGCATAGTTTGAGTGAGCTCAGTTATTCCCACCATCCTTTGAGTGCTATAAAAGCGCTCTAAGAAGGCGTCCTGCATTTGTTCCCATGTGCGGACTGAGCCTGGTGCCAACTTGCTATACCATGTGAAAGCTGGACCTGATAATGTTTGCACAAACTGACGTAGGAGGAGAGCTCCATTATGCGCTGTATCTTGGCACGCAGCGAGGAAATGAGCCACATGTTCATGTGGTGACCCAGTCCCATTGAACTTGCTGAATTGCGGCTGGCGATAATTGCTTGGAAATGGTATCATATCTACTTCCGGCGGATAGGGCTTGACATACCCAGGGCGCATGGAGTAATGAGTTTGCATATATTGCGCTTTCACGCCCTCGGAAATCATCCTTTGTATGCTTTCAAGGGTAATTTCAGGTTGAGGGTGGCGATGAGGACCATCCTGATTTGCCGAAGGATGAGGAGGAGGATCATTCTGACTGGTCGATGCATTGGCCCCATTTGTATTATTTCTGGCGTTGGTCACCTGCTCGCGGAGTGCGGCCAACTCTTCTTCTTTTTGCTGCAATGCAGCCATCATTTGATTCATTTGCTCTTGCACGGATTGTCCATCATTGGTGGCAAGGACTTGTTCAGCCTCGCTAGGCTCACTCTCATTATGCGAAGAGTGTGAACCGATATCACTTGGGGCTTGTGGATCTTCCCCGTTTGGTGGGTTTGGATCAGTTGAGCCTGCAGTATCCAATAATTCATTTTCAATATTAGAATGATCATTAAATAGGGGATTATAAGACCCTACATAGATCGCATGATTTTGTAAATTACCAGAACTTGTTTGGCTTCGAGTCACCGGACGATGACCCAATGGAATTTGGTTGCGAGGCTTCTTCCTTTTAAAGTGGGTTGAAGCTGAAGAAGCATCGCTTGTGTTGCAATCCTCTTCCTCAACACCCACCGGCATAGACGAAAATACCTCGAAACGATTACTCACAACCCTTTTATGAGGGGGTTGATAAGGCGTTGTTGTCGCACTCCTCAATCTCGGAGCGATTATCCTGATCTCATTTTGGGTGTCGCCAGTGGGTGTTGAAGATGTTTCCCCTTGCACCCTGCTAGAGGTAGAGTTTGTCGGGATTGCTAGCTCTCTTTCTTTTAAGCTAGCACGCTTTGCACGTACATTTGCAGCTTGCTTTGCATATTTCTTTCGCCGTGAGTCCTTCTTTATGAACTCTTGGTACTCAGGTGATTTGGCTAGAGTCTCAGCACGACGCATGATCTCACCCTCAATATTATCCGAGGATGCAGATACTCCAGGTAACAATTTCCTTAAATCTTGGCATATAGTTCTTTCTATGGACGCTTGGAAAGCTTGCCTTGCAGCATTTCGGATCCTGTGATACTCCCTTTTTTGTTGGGCTAGGAGTGAATCACAAACGTGAGCCCTTTGTGCATCGGTCATTGAGTCAAGTTCATTGGAGAAGTCATCCCATGATTTAAGGATGTTGTGTTGCTCTTGGCGGTGTCGCTTTGGGGACACAGAAGCTTGTGCAGAAGGTCGTGATAGCGCCACCTCTGATGATATGGGATCAGAGAGTGTTGCAGCAGGATCCACATATCCTCTCTTTATATCATTAAGGGAGAGGTGAATCCCCTGCCACCGAAGCTCATGCTTTGGCTGATCATAGCTGGGATTGCAGACCATGGTGGGAATGAATTCCGGGGCCTCGGCCCGGAGTCGGCTCTTGGTCGATGAGTCACTCTCGGATGATGATGTAGACTCTACCATCATTATTTCCACCCTATCTTTAGGATTGCTTCTATCGTCATCACTTGTACTAGCATGGAAACCATGGTTGCGTAGCAACTGCTTATGGAGTTTTTGCTTTTCTTCGGTACCTTCCTTTTCAGAGAAAGCTTGACTCATAGCATGAGAAAAGGCTTCATTCCACATCCAGTTCTTTCGCTTTGCAACACCTGGGCAAGCTGGGCAAGCTGGGCAAGTGTGGATTCTTTTTGTCTGTTGATTCTCGATAAAACACAACTGTACGTGTTGATCTTCTATGTCTTCAATGTCACCCGAAGAGTCAGAGCTAGGGTTAGGAGACTGCACGAAATGAAGATTACAACCATACTCATTCTGCAACATCTCTCCGATCATGTATGGCACGACAACATCGGTGGATGCATATTTGATTTGGTCGTCTGTCAGAAGCTCATTGTCCCACTCTTTATAACGGAGTGCAGTACCCTTTCCTTCCACAGACACGCCCAACAACACTTGTGCGAGAGTCGCAAGGCTTGGCACATTGTCCCAATGCTTGCCTGGTATTATAAATGGCACCATGGCTTGCAGCTCTATCTTGTTAGAAAGTTCAACTTGGTGACCTTCCCGTAGCCGATCCAGGTCATTAGCGATTGCAACGCCAACGAAAACATGGTTTTCGTCCGCAAGGAAACTTTTGAGATCATCGGGGATGATGCCGGCGTGGCCGACCTTGAAAAGAAGACACTTCTTGCCAACACATATCTGAATAAGGGCTATTTTCTTGCGGTCCCACTCAAACCACTCGGTATCTAAGCCAACTATGAGGGCCTTAGACTCCTTACTACGGACATCTCGCAGGAAGTGCTCCACCGTTGTGGTTGAGGATGTGACCGTGACCAGGATTTCATTACCACCAACCATGAACATCTTTTCTTGGTCCATGGAGTGAGAGGGGTTGTTGTCAAGATTGGATGACAAATTATTTTTTATTACCCCGGCCTTTCCTTTGCTAATAGAAGCCTTTTCCTTGTTGCTAGGCTGTGGGTTTTGAGGAGAATCCCGCAGCACTATCCCCCTACTTGGAGGTGGAATATTTGTGGTAGGTGCGATCTTTGTTGGAGCTGCCCCCAGTATGCCTGGAGCAAGCTTGGGTGGACAAGCCCCCAACTTGTTAATAGTTGGTGGCGTTGGTGTTGTCATTCCCCCTTTTGCTTTTGCAGTTGATGAGGAGGATGCCATCAGTGAAGTCGACTTGGCAGGCGACGCCCTCTTGGTGCAGACAGGCCACTCCCCAAGTGTGGCGGGGCGGAAGCTCCGCGCCACCTTGGAGCTTGAGGGTTTGGATGAGCTAGCAGCCACAACATTGGTAGGTGCAGCCTTGTTGACAGGTGCGGCCTTGCGCCAGTTGGTGGCACGTTCATTAGAGGCCATCCTTGCCTTGGCAGCAACTCTCCTTGCCCGTCGCTTAGCAGCTTTGGACGTTACAGGAGTGAAGCCCTCCTCGGGCTTGGAGTCAACTTCTTGGTCTTGAGCAACCACAGCTGGAGAGGCAGCTGTGGTGTCGAGCGAACTTGCGTTGTTGGAGACAGCAGGACCCATGGGCACATCGACCCAAAGGGAGCCAATGCGGATGGTGACGAACTCTTGCACACGTCCAGCCATACCTTCATATATAAGAAAACCATATATGAGTCTTCTTGAATGCAAATATCTATGCATAAAACTTCATTTGACATTTTAGGTCAAAGCCATATGATGCAAACATGATGGAACTCAAAGATGAGGTGAGAAGTAGGTCCCACCGGGCGTGCCAGAATCTGATGGCGGGAAAACGGGCGGCTAACGACCCGCCTCCACGTCAGTAGAGACAAATTTAATTTTGGTGAATTTAGACGGGACAAATATAAAAGAACAGGTAATGCGAGTCCATACTTCCATAATTCTTATATTTTCATAAAAATTATGTTAATTACATCTCCGAAGAGAAAACCCCTGATTAAGAGTTCCAACATGATTACATGATGAATAAAGATTACATCATATGGCTTCCTATTACAAACTACAAAAGAAAACAAATTCTTCAGTCTTGTAGTTGCCGATGGATGAATATGAATTTCTCGATGAGCTACTTCACTTTTTTAAATATATGAGTGGCGGATAGCTTGTTTGGGTCTTTTAGTTGAGTACGCATGTATTTAACTCATGCGTATTTTGAGTGTATATCATGTTATTTATTTGGACCATGACATAAGGCTAGGTCTTAATTACTAACCCGGCATATGATTTCTGCTTAGTTGATTGGACATAGATGCCTTGCATGCATTTTGACATATGCTAATGTCGACGGAGGGACATTAATTTACTTGGTTCATTATTATATCACGTATACATGGACGTGATTTATCTTAGAGACTAAATTTGATATAGTCTCGTGCGAGACCATGGATTAACATATTTTGACATATACGATGCACTCATCATATATATGGTGCGATATTTCATTTGGGCTTAAGCTAGGACGACGTTTATTTTACTATGGCCGAGGTTGCGTCACCGGCCTCGGCCAGGGTCTATGTAATTATATATATTATTTCATCAAGGTCAGCGTGCGTACTAATAGCATGGTGTTTGACCGTGGATCAGCACGTGCAATCTCATTTATTTAAATTTGATTTGGTTTGGTTTTTGATTTATCAGCTAATTAGGCACAATCATATATGAATGTTGTCTAACTGAGATGCAATATTTGACGTGCCCATATGGTGCACGGTATTTATAGAGAGTCTATGCTTGGCATGTATGACTGGTTTCGGGAAACTATGACCAATATTATTTATTTTAGCCAGAACGCCGCAG